>NW_010125561.1:21207-34015 GCF_000699245.1 Pterocles gutturalis | reverse complement strand
TAAAAAAAAAAAAAAAAAAAAAAAAAAAAGCACCTGAGAACCTGTGTGTTGTAAAAAAAACCCTGAATATAAATATGTAAAGTTTCAATTCACTTCTCAGTTTAAATATATTCTGGAATAATCACTAATTAATTTGGAAAGAATGGGGTGTTTAGTTAAAAAAAAAAAAAAGAAAAAAATACAAGGAGGTTTAGGTTATTTGAAATCTTTTGCTAAATTGGGAGTTGAATCATTTGTTTCCAAGTATTTCCTTCCTGAAAGGACAATCATACACCCTTCTCCAACTGGGAGTGGAGCTTCTGTCTTACTGGTTGGAACTAATAGACCACCAGACAGGGCTGTTGCCTAGGAAGCAACCTCAGTTTTTCGCTTCATCAGGCTCGAGGAGTGGCCAGTTCGTCGTTCTTGGGCCCTAACAGCATTTTGGGCTATGGCTGTCCTGCACACTAGAAAGAACAAACAGAAGAGAGAGAAAACCATCGTTTCTGCACCCTAGTTTAGGAAATAGTGCCTACTTTGAACCCTACCACCCAACAACACTTTCCATTTCCAAATGTTTTAATGAACTCTGTTGCTTTTTTTTTTCTCCAGATGTTGCTTCAGGTTAGGTGAATTCTCAAGCCTTTCAGCCTCCCCAGACCTGCGTGTCTGTGATACATGAAAAACTTACTGAAAGGTAAAAAAAAATTTAAAAAAAAAATTAAGAATGGCCCACTTAAGCCCAATTAATGTACAGCAACTTAAATTCTGTCTTTTCTTATTTTTTTTTTATTTCACAATCTTAATAATGAAGGTTTCTTCTTATTCTTAATATGTTGAGGAAAGTTTTCATGTGATTTCCTATAGAAAAAGACTAAGGAAATCCCCTGAAAAATCATTGTGTAGAATCATAGCAACATTTCCATGAAATATCAGCTGTGTTGGCACAACTGGATCCATGGGACAGTTCTTCATTCCTCTTTTTACCTACAGGACATTCACATGAAGGCAATGCCTCCATTTTTGCTTTCAGAAGTACAGCACTAAGCATTTTACAAGACTTTGTGGCTTGCTAGCCAAATCTATCTGATTGTCAGGAAAGGAAAAAAAGACAGTAAGATTTTTTAGAAGCAAGTCTGGCTGAAGTTTCTTTAACTTCACATTGGTGTGAATTATTGCTTCCTGTTACCCGTAATAATCTTTTACTGTATTTCTTCGGCCTGGCCTTTGTTAGGAATAGCGCTGCCAAAAGATACAGCCCAAGTTCTACTACAGTCGCAAGTCATGAAACAAGAAGGGAAATGTTAGAAGTGCAGAATTAAACCAAGAAATGTTTATGGTAGTGTTATTTATTTCCGTTTCTTGTTCCATCTCTGTCTGCCTTTACACGTTTATGTATACATGCATGTAGATGTAGACATATGCATAGTTATCTCTGTCTACATATATACATGCATATGCACACATACATCACTTTGCCCTTTGTACATGTCTGTACTTTGTCTTGTGTGTATGATATCAATGAATCAGTGAAGAAATGACTAGCAGCAATACCTGAATGTCTGTTCCATGCTCTGGATAGTTAAATCACAAACCCTGTATTTTTGAACAATGTAAAGTAAGAACAGCAAAAATCTGGCAACTGAACAATTTCTCAAAAGTTCTAACCTGCAGTAATTCACAAGCTCTCTCTTGGCTGAGTGGTGGTCTGCTATGGGTGGTGATGTGCTGTTCCTGTACCCTCTTCCCTCACCCCTCCGCCCCATGACGTGACAGAGATGAGCGCGCTTCCAGGAAAATCAAACAGGACCAGAAGGCTGATCCTGGGTGCTGTTCACCTGGGCATCCCCAGGACTATCATTACAGGGAGTATTGCTTTGCTGCCAGCATTCAAGGCAGAGCACAAGGGAGCAAAGGGGCATAAGCAGGAGGGCCACAGGAGTATGAGAACAGAGGGTGCTCTTCACAAAGCAGTGAGAATAACCTTGCAGAGAGAAAGAGGGTGAAGAGACACAAACACGAGACACTGTATGTGTCTGATTTTTCTCCAGAGCCTTAGTAACAGCTTCCCCTCCCCAAATACTAGCCAGTTATTTATGTAGGCAGCACTTTAACGTTCTCACTTTCCCGTTTGTTATAGATGCATTAAAACACTGAGTACGATACCTGCAAGAATTTCCATTTGAGCTGGCTTAAACCATAATTTCTTTCTTCCCCAGCTCCTCCAATCCTTTTTTGCTTAAGTAAACATCAGTGTATACGATGGTGTTAGAGCCATGGCATTATGTTCTAAGTTGGAGCCACACTGCAAAGTTAAGATGCATCTTTCGAATCTTACAAAGAACCACGCAATTTGTTTTTCAAACCATGGCCTGTTTGTATTTTCTATGCCAGTCCTCACACGTTGCTTTCAAGGCTTAATAGGAGGGGAGCAGATATAAACATAGTGAGACTGATTTCTTGAATTATTGCCCAAGTCAGCACAGATTTCAACTGCACTCTTCCGGAACTGCCATTTTATTCAAGCAGTCTCTAGAGAGGTATCTGACTGTACACTCTCAGCTGATACAGTGGGTTGAGATACTTCTGTAGGAAGGAGAATTCCTCTTCTAACTCCCAAAGATGGGAATAATAAATTCATCCTTTCAGAAGCTAAGGACTCACTGTAGTGGGCCCAGATATAAAAAAAATTATGTTCACTGGTGAAACAGGTTTTAATCACAACTTATAGATTTCCTTTTTTCTTTTTTTCTTTGCCTGTGGAATTTTTCTAATTAAAAGCTACAGTAAATAACGTAGTATTTCTAAAGTAACATTATCATAACTGAGAGTTTGTCTGGAAAGCGGCATTGTGGTTTGGTGCCGCTGGCTGCCCCTTGTACGACTCAATGGGCCCTTGAGTTTATTTGAGGCGTCTGGTCACTGCAGCAGTACAAACAGGAGACACTTGTGAGTGAAAGTGGGCACCTGTCTGAAGTGATGCATATCAAGTCAATGCCGACTCTGTCCACATTGCACAGCATCTGACTGAGCATCTGCTTTGGACACTGAGTCACAATGGAGTAGGAGAAGAAGAAATAATCTTTGAGTGTCTAAAACAGTGTGGGACAGTAATATGAGGGTACCCTTGTGGAAGCTCAGAGGAGTAGATCTGGGTACAAAACCCGTGGGGAGTGCTGGGGGTATGTACAGTGCACAGGGAGCAAAGGTGTGACCTGCAGAGTCTATTGAAAATGGGAACCAGGAGAAACTTTCCCAGAAGCAAATCTATGTTTTGGAGATTTCCAGAAAAGGAAGCTCAGGAATGAGCTAACATTTAGGCGGGGGACCAGGTGTAAACTAGGCAGAGAAGTTATCTGATAGTGCAAACAATCCCTCTACATCTGCTTCCCAGCAGCAGTGAATTAAAACAGATTCAAAGGCTGGATCAACAGACTAGAAATCCTTAGATCTGAGTCCAGTCTGATAACTGAACTCACAGTTCTCAAGCAGTTTATGTATGTTACTGTTCACATATCCCACAAACAACCTGCAAACCCTGGTACTTTTAAAAGATGGGATTTGCTAGTTTAACACACCTCTGGCTGTGTGGGGTCATTCCCCAACTGTCATCTCACAGGAGTATTTTGCTGGTATTACTTTAGACAGGCTGTATGCTCAGAACGAGTTAAACCAATGCGAACACTGTCATTAGGCAACTGTGTAAGGAAAAACAAACTTGTTTAAATATTTTGTTTATTCACGTATTTAAAACACTATCATGAAGCAACTGTTCAACATGTCAGGCATCTACCGATATGTACACATTTATGCATTTATGAATAAAGAGGTATCGCAACTATGTTTCATGAAATCAAAACACACTGCAGCAAACTAATGAAATTCAGGTAAACACTCCACAAAATCTTCATTTGCCAGATTTGCTCTATCTGAAATATTAAATTATCCATGCTTCAGGTAAGGTGATCCCACTGCCACTCAGATGAATTAAATTTGAACAGAACTGAATCATTAATGTATGATCTCCCTAATCTTACAAAATCAAACACTTTGCAGGAAGGGTAATGCTGATGCAAAGAGCATGAAATTTAAAGTTTCCAGATCACATTGGGGGAAATTTCTGTCCGTCCTCACTGGATGTCAGGGTTGAACTACAAGCATGGTGTAGCACAAATATTTCAAACAGAAGATGGCTGCTCCTGTGGCTGGTGAGGTGCCCTTCGCACACATACAAAACAGAAACAAACTACCTGTTGGATTATTGAAGTTTACGTCAGTTTGAAGAACATCCCTAGAGAGCCTGCAGATGTTCTACCATCCTTGACAGCATCTTTCTTAAGATCCCAAAATGAGAGCCAAGGGATGACCAGAGGTTTATACCTAGCAATTTCAGCTGTAAGAGTCCCTTTGGAAAAGGGCTTCCAGCAACAAACACAAACCCGTTGCTCTAAAACTGGTAAGTACTGCATCAACATTGCAGCAGCTCAGGCTGGTAAGGGTTGCAGCTGGCTTCCTCATACTTCCAGTTCTCAAGCTGATCCCAGAGGTCACCAGAAAACAGCAGAAACACCAATTTCCTAATGTCAAAATAACAATCCTGGCTTTTGGCACGCAAATAGCTCTTTGGCAACATGTACCGTCTGGCACTTCTCAATGACTTCACAGAAATTTTAAATCCCTTTATAACCAGCTGCTACCCACTACAGTCCTAATATAACATAATGGCAAACAAAAGCTGCCTCTACCTTAATGATGGGGAATGTGATGATTAGGGAAAGCAATTTCCATATTAAAGAGTCCCCAGTTTAGAGACCTTTAGGTTCTCCATCCCCAGAGGAAACCTAAACCCAGCTGAGTACCCATTTGGTCTAAAAAAGCCCTGACAACAAACTGTGTTGGTCACAGAAGTGTGTTGGGCATCACTGATGTTTAACCTGCAGCAAAGCTAGGGCAGAACTGGTAATGGGAACCGAGGAGTTTCAACCTCTGCCTCTGAAACACTGCATACAAAAGACTGCGGTATGCAAAGAAGTCCTGGGTCAGAGTGAAATAAGCAAAAACTAGGCAACAGAACTGACATTCACAGTGAAATCCTTTCTACCTATTAACACTTCTAACTTTTTCAGCTATGCACAGAGACATGTTGGTATTGCTGAGATGTGTTACTTTTACATGCCCAGTATTTCCTGTATGCAATATTCCATCTTGTAAGTCCTTTGTCAAAATGCAGTGAAACACGTCCAGGGAAAAATCCCTTCTGTCCTCTCAAGAGGATGCATGGCAGAAATTGAAGTGCTCAGCAGTGTTACAAAAGTGAGCGGGGGCAGTAATGAATGGAAACATATAGCTGATATCTCTAAGATGGTATAAACAAAGCTAGAGACGGAGTGGTTAGTGATATGGAGACGGGGGATCACTGGCGAGCCGTCAGCCTGCCTCCTCCACTGTGTCACCAGGGGCCAGCTCAGACCGGAACCAAGTGGTGACATGAGATAATATTATCCCATAAAGGCAAAACCTGCACCAAGGCTGAGAGCATGGAAGAAAGATCATGGAAACTCTTAACTCATTTGTGCAAGTGCAGTTTTTTGCTTACCATTCAATACATTCAATACTTTCCCAAAGTGAAGGGAACTGTACTTTTTTCATGAATTACCTAAAATGCTGCTGATCTCAGAAATTATAAAGGATTGCTCTGACTCAGGTAGCAATAACCCGCTGCCCAGATAATCTGAACACAGCAAAACAGGTATACTTTAGCTACAGCTGTACTGTCTTTGATCTTCTATGAACACAAAGCACAAGCACAGTCACAGAAAGGCAGGTCTATGTAGACACAGCTGTTGTCGGTGTACTGGGTATGGGCTGGGCACAGCAGCAAAACTGAGCAAAAGCGCATCAAAAAAGAGCTGCTGACCAATTAGTGCTGTTAGCAGTACAAAAAAGATAAACTTAACAAGTGGAATTCTGCTGAGAACAAGTCCATGGACTACATAGATCCCGAGAAGATGTACTTTGAGGACCATTAGTTGATTGGTATTCCTTTATTACCTAGGGATCATGCACCTAATGTACTACATACAGCTCAAATGCACCAAGATGGGCCCTGCCCAGAAGGCTATCGAGTCTAATCCCCTTGCAGATGGGATAATTCCATCCTCAGTTGGCATTTTGTAATAGATTTATTCTGATTTTCTGTGACATGAGACGAAGATTGTGAAGGATGCCATGGAACCACGGACAACTCAAGGACTCCTTCCTATATGCCACCCACCCACTGTGAATCTTTATGGGTTGGGTCATGACCATATGTTTGTCCTCCTGGACAGTGTAAGTGACATGTTGCTTACTCGTCATAGTACCAAATTGTTGTAAATACCCAATGCAAAGGAAAATCAAGTAACAAATCTCTCAAAGCTCAGCTGCGTAGCGGAGGAAACTCAGACTCACTTAATACAGGTCGGTAGGACACAATGATGAAAGACTGCAAGGACAGAGAGAAGAAGGAAATGAAAAGTGGCATGGATCCAAGAGCCGGCAAACACTTGGTTGTCCATGGTAGCTTGTTTGGACAGAGCTGGGTGGCTACCTGGGCTTGTCGCTTGTTCTTTTGATCCACATTTTCTCTCAAATGCTTTTGTTCTGAGTTAATGGTACCTAATCTTAAGATGAATTGGTTAGCCCCCATTTAGTCCTGGAGAAGAGAACTGCAGCTGTTAAGATAATCTTAAACTTTCTGCAGCAATTGCAATTGGTCTAAGGAGATAGCCTAAGCAACAAGTCTGGAGGAAGAAAACTGTAGGAACTTGCAGGGAAGAGCTGGCAGCCAAAAACCCAAGATTCCTCTGAGGCCCTTGAGGAATCTGCAAAGGAGTGAGAGTTACAGCTAAGCTGGAGACTGTGGTAAAGACCCAATGTAAAAGGGACAAATACAAAGTGTTTCACCTCTGCAGAGATCTGTTTGCAGGAAAACTCAAGAGGAAAATCTATGGACACAGCATAACTGCCTCAAATCTGATTGCAACCCTACAAACTCTGTTTTGCCTGAAGCTATACAATACCATAGCATCAGCTAAATCATTCTTTTCTCCATAGTTTTTGATCCTGACAGATTTATAAATAAGCTGAATAAATTCACTTTGGTTTGAAATTAATGGGTGTATTGTCAGCATGGAGCCAACTTTATTTCACAGAATGGATACTAAAAAAAACACTAGAAAAAAGAGAGTGATGTAGCCACACTTTACCCAGGCGAAAAATAAATGTGACACTACAGTGCCCTTTTCAGAAGTGTAAGTTTTTACTGTTTCACTAACTGAGAACAGCTTTGTTATAGTCCAAAAAATATATTTTTATGTAACTGCCCACATTTATAAACATTCACAAAATAAGCAAAGGGGAAAAAAAAAGAGATGACCAAGCCATTGTGGTTATGAAAGGGCTCTGTCACTGGCACTATAGAAACTAAAATACTGTTTGCATAAAATTGGGCTCTGTATCTTGTCTAATCCTTGGAGTCCTGTTGATACCACTGCTGTGTTAGAGAGCATCCTTTTATAGGCCCTTCAGAGTGTTATGTCATATACAGAGTAAAATCTTGGCTCTGCTGAAATGAATATGAAAGGCCTTGTTGCGTTCAGTGGAAAACAGATTTTAACCTATTACCTTCTTAGGATTATACTTGACCTCATGCATTAGGCAAGTAATGAAGTAAACAGTAAATGTTACTCTGGTGTGACAAGTCAGTTAAACAGAGCAGGTCCTTATAGGGAAGGTAAACTCTGTGGTCTTAATATTACAACACCAGTGTCTGTGTGTAGACTGTACACTCAGGAAAGTGTATTTATACTTTAGTATGATAAATCCTTCTTTCTTAAAGACCAGACTGGAAAATGAGGGATACTGCCTACTTTTTATACAGCTCATGCAAGAAAAGGAAGTAAGATTCAGGACAAACACAGAAGCTGCGCATGAACCTCTCTCCTCCACAAGTCTAGGTTCAGGTGGTTCGGACTGCAACAAATACTCTTATACCCATGCTTTAAGAGAGATAAAGATCTATCCTGTACCATACTGTGATAACCGCTCAAGGGAATCTGCTGAATACATACCCTGAAGTAGAATTTTCTCATGGTCAGGTGAAAAATGAGGTTTCCTGTCCTCACTGTTCCACCATAATTATGGAGCACATTGCATCTCATATTGTGTATTCTCAATGTTCAGCTTCATGGCTTTGCTTCTCATCCTAAAGAGTCACAGAATGTTTGAGATTGGAAGACACCTCTGGCCATCACCAGTCCAGTCCTCTGTTTAAAGCAGGGTCAGCTACAGAACGTTACTTAGGGATGTGTTCAGTCAGGTTTTGAATATCTCCAGGGATGGAGAATCCACAAACCCTCTGGGCCACCTGTAGCTGTTGGCCACCTTTGTCACATCACTGCTTAACTTGTTGTCCACTAGGATCGCCAGGACCTTTTCTTCAAAGCTACTTTCTAGCTGGTCTGGAAAGGGTTGTTGCTCCCCAGGGGCAGTACTTGGCATTTTCCTTTGCTGAACTTCATGGAGCTCATGTCAGCCCATTTCTCTGCCCTGCTGAGGGCAGCACACCCCTCTGGTGTATCAGCCTCTCCTCTCAGTTTTGTATTATCTGCAAACTTGCTGAGGGTGTGTGCTGTCCTATCATCCAGGTCACTAATGAAAAAGTTAAATCTGGGCAGTACCAACCTCTGTGATACATCACTAGTGACTGGCCTCCAGCTGGACTTTGTGCTGCTGATCCCAGCCCTTTGATCCTGGAAACTCAGCTAGTTTTCAGCCACCTCACTGTACAGCTATCTGCCCTGTGCTTCATCAATTTGTCTGTAAGGATGTTATGGGAGACATTGTTAAAAGTCTGGCTAACATCAGTTTAAACAACATCCCCTGCCCTCATCCACCGAGACAGTCATCTCATTACAGAAAGCTATCAGATTCATTAAGCATGATTTCTCCTTTGGAAACCCTTAGTGGCTACTGTCAATCACTTTCTTGTCCTTTATATGTTTAGAAATGGTTTCCAGAATAATTTGCTCCGTCACCTTCCGAGGGAAAGAAGTGAGGCTGACTGGCCTGCAGTCCTCCAGACCCTCCATTGTTATAGACTATTCCAATACATTTGGAAGGCACCAGTTTTGCAGTCACATGTGCTATATAACTAAATAAGAAGAAAAGAGACCCAATTAAGAGAGCATATAGTCTGCTCTAATTCTGTAGCCTGATGCTGCCATTATTTTGTGCTTATTAGCTACTTGTAGTTCAGAGCAAAAAATTAAAGATAATTGAACGGGATTACTTTACTTCATTCACTGGCTTTTCAAAACATTATTTGTTTATACTATTCATTGGCTTTTCTATCATGAAAGAAACATGAACTTTACACATTTTTAGATATATATAAAAATATTAAAGATTTCTACATTTACTTATATAAAAATATACAGAGATCACATCCACACTATACAATATGTATAAAATATTAATTACCAGAATAGATGTGTGTATTGTATAAATTTGCTCACAAATTTATGAAAAAGCGTTTAAGTACACTTTGAGTAGTATTTATCTAGCCTGCAACAGAGCTTATGTACAGCTTTGTGTTTTACGCTATAATCACTTCAAGAAGTTTTACATGTGCAGCTGAGGCTAAACATTTGCCTAAATGGTCTGCTTACTAATGCTGAAATACAGAATCAGGGCTTAAAGTTGCTCACTACTACCTGAACTCTGTCTGGCTACCTGAACACCACCTCTCAGCCGTAGGTGCTTGCACAAATCTTCCCCTAGGAATATTTCAGATGAGAGTAATGTAACTTGTTTAAGCAAGGATTTCAGGAATCCTTTTTTCTTAACCAAGTTTTTCTTCCACAGTAGGGCTTATTCACATAAGCACACTGCAACTGTGCCACCACAACATTGGTTTAACTGAAAACATCTTTTGCTAATGGGGCATGGCATTTCCTTGTTGCACCACATTGACTTCATTTGTTTGGATCAGGTAATTAAGGCCAATTGTCTCTTGGAAACAGCAAATGAATTCCTGACACCATTGCACTTTCTAAGCCTATCACATCCAGCTGTTGCATTAAAAAAATAATAAAAAAAAATTTGCACATGATTCACCAACTTTTAAAATCCTGTTTATACTCTGCATGTGATGAATTCTTTAGGCAAACAGCAGTTTGTCCATAGTACAAGTAGGTGTAGCTGGGAAGTACCAGACGGTGACAGTTTGTATGGTCTCTCTCTGCCCGGCAATCACAGCTGGCTGCTCTTTTGCAGCGAGTATCTTCAGGGCTGAGGGGAGTTATCTCATAACACCATCTTCCCCACTTTAGGACAGTGGAGGACAGGACACACCAGGGACACTTCATCAGTGGACGTGACATCAAATGCAGCGAGCGCTTGTCATTAGAAAGACAACCCAGAGCCCAAATACCAAACCCCTCAGGTGATGGCTTTGCCGTCATCTCATTTCATCATTTAGTTTCATTAAAATGAGCAAACTAGAAGTGTTCAGAAAACAAATCTGTGACCAATTCCTTCTAATCTTTGGGGCAATATCTCATGTGGTTTTTTCCCCTTCTCCTTCTAAAATGTATGAAGTGAAAATGCCTTGGCTCATGTGACTGTTCAGAAGAGCAGCAGTTTCCATCAGAACATGCATGTCTGTGCTTGTGTGCTCAGGCCAGGGGGAGCAGGGCACGAACAGCGAGCTTGTGCCACCAAAGGCCTCTGCTCAAGCATCATTAGTCAGGGATATTTGTGACCAACTTGTAAAGAAAAAATACATATATATTATTTACATGCACATGTACCGATATTCAGTAGCCATCAACAATAAAGACAATGGAAGGAAAAGGAGACCAAATTTCATTATTTGACAAATGAAGAAAATAAAATTGAATTAATCCTTTATTGAAAGTAACTCAAGATTATCTCTTAGAAGTCAGCAAAAAATGACTTAACGATAAAACAAAACTAAAAATCTTTATCTAGTCACTGCCACGCTGCGTTGTACAAAACAATTTCAAATTGGGGACTGTCTTTGGAAGGAAACCCAACAAGGTTCTCCAAATTTGTTCTTTTTTCCTGCCATGCCTTTGGCTTTCATTTTGAAGCCTGAAGATATTTGGCTCCACTCTGAGGACAGTCAGAGTACCTTCAGGGTCTGAGTACGGCTACTCAGTATGTCAAAATGAGTAAAAGCACTAGATAATAATGAGTTGGTTTGAGGTAAATATCAGGGCAAGGGAAAGGGAAGTTAATACAGGAGCAATTACATCATTTTAATTAACTACCACGGCAGCCTAAATATCTGGTTCAGATCTCACTTTCCTTCCCCTTTCTTCTCTATGACCTCAGTCCTTATCACCTTGGCTTTATCTGCTGGTGCCCATAGAGACACACAGAGTTCCAGAAGACTTTTGCAAAACACTAAGCTCATTTAGCCAATGCAAATGCCCAGCATTGTTCCAGGGGCCCAACAGGCTTGCTGATGCAAAACTGCTCTGTTTATTTCAGGAAACTCATTGTTTCAATAAGCAACTTTCTTGTCTGGCCATTCTGCTCCTTGTTTCAGGATGTCAGTCAGTGTCAAAGAATCGCAGTGGTGAGAAGATAAAACAGCTTATAGTCTCACAGAGTTACATTGCAGCTCCACACAACTATTAATGTTCCCAGCCAGGCCAAGCAGCAAACAGAAACTAATTAAGAGGAGTTTACCCATGCAGCAGTACTTAAAATATCACCCAGTTCCCTCTATGGCAAAAAAACCCCTTCATTCCCAGCTTGAGTAGCAAGCCACTCATGTCAAAATGTGAGTAAGTTGACATATTTTTTTAGGTCATAAAGGAGTCCTTAGAAAACACATATTTCTCATAGTCGTTCAGAATCCCAGAAGGACATACTGTATATATAGACAACCTAAATAAAGGAAAGAGTCCCAAAACCTCAGGGTCCAACTGCAGCAGTTACAAATGCATTTCCCAAAAAAAAATCTGAAATTTTTTCACTTTCTTTGGTGTCTAAATGTGAATCAACCCATTTTGCTAGCTCTGACTAAGAAAAAATTTAACTGTTTTAAAAGATTTGTCCTTGCTGTATGTCATTTCTAGCAAGGACAGTGACTAGACACACCATATGCTTTTGCAAATAATAGCCTTCTGTTTCTGCACGAGCTGTTGAGCACAACCAGAGTGCTTAACCACACCTCTGCAATTTAGATACGATGTGAAACTGTACATACACATATAACCTTATATTGTTATATTCCATTTCTTTGTTTTCATGATAAGTTGGTCTTTCTGTATGGTATCAAGGAAGTAACAAAAAATATGGACTTCTATTTAGATATTGTGTAGAACACATATACATATATATTACATAAAATGTTCATAGACATATCAGTATTATAAAACATATGTACATATGTGTGGATGTGCGTATGTATGTATGTATATTTATTTCCAGTCCTGAAATCACAGGTCCTGTGCTACTAAGCTCTTCTATTCTCTGACAGTGATATTGTGCTTTTGACAATTTAAGTCCATCACTTAGGAGTGCAAAGACATTCACTATTTCAGCCCAGTACATCCATGCCAGCAAATACTCCCCTGTATATACAACCTATCTCTCCCTCTTCCCAAACCCATATCATTTTATCAGTATAGCAAATGTATTTATGGAGGCGATAAAGTATATCAAAGAACAAATTTTGCTATTATAAGCTGTGTGCCCAGCAGGAGGCTTTGCTGGCAGAGTCAGACCTTACAGCAGTAGCCAGCACCGGCTG
>NW_010125561.1:0-21176 GCF_000699245.1 Pterocles gutturalis | reverse complement strand
AAGAGTGTCTCGTGCCGTAGCCTCTGCAGCAGAACTGGCTGCTTTGTAGGTGTGGGCAGAAAGAACTCCAAGGTCTTCTCAAATAGGCTGTCGGTTTTGGCAGTGCCAAATGTTAACAATGTCCCACTGTGGTTGCAATCGGAGAGATGAAACCTGCAGTTTGAAGGATTGTCTTCTCAGAGCAGCAGCAGCAAAAGAAGGAAGAGTAAAAGAGAAGGTGGAAGCTTCTCAGGGGCTTCTGGGAACTCCTTGGTGTGTAGGTAATGATTTTTGAGCCACGTTGACAGTATGGCAAAGAGAAATGGGCCTTCTATAGGTTTAAAATATATTTCTAACTCAGTGAAATAAGAAGCAATATAAAGAACCTTTGACATGTGGTTGGTTCTCCCAAATCTTCTGAAGCTCTGTTTTATATCCACTGCAACCTCCATGTGGGCTCTCGCTTTATGTTCCTGCACTCAGACAGTATATGTTTCTCTAAAGAAAGATTTTGTTAAAAGGAGGACGATTAGGGGGTTTTCACCCCCTGCAACACCACCGAGCAGTCCAAAGTACAAATTCTAAATCCTTTGTGCTCTGCACTGCCCAAATATAACCAACAACAGCAGAAATAGAGTCAGCTTTGGGGCAAAGGGCAGCAACTGCACAACTATCCACATCTTTGGGAAGAGGACAAAATGATCAGGGAAAGACTCTTTTGGAAACCATTTAATTTTCAGTTCAGTCCAAATGACTCAAATAATTGCACATAGAATCAATTAGTCAAGTGACAAACCAGCAATTTGCACACCGAATTATCCACCGCCTGTAAGTACCCTTTATTCCTCTATGTACTCTTCAATTTTAAGACCTCATGTATTAAATAGCCACACAGCCAACTGCCTTTCACACTAGTCAGTTTATTTCAGTGGGACTTTGTCAGTGATTTTATCGGCATGACAACACTCATGCTGAAAAACCAGATCCTGTTTTTCTCTAGCACGCAATACACCTTTCTTACACCTCAGCTGAGAGAAAGGCTGAGGAAGGAAATGAATCTATAGTTCAGGGAAGTCTTCCCACTTCTTATCTTTCACACCACTAAGTCAGAACAGGCAATGACACCCACTGCATCCTGCAGTGCAACAGAACTACATGAAGCCCAGAAGGAATTCATATTCTGTCCAGCATCATGGCAGACTTTGTTCCACCGAAATATATCCTTTGTTTTAGTAGATTGTGATTCTGAGATTTCATTTAATTAGCACAAGTAGGGCAATCAATTTTAGTAAAAATATTTAATGGAAAGTTGGTAATTGGAACAAACAAATTAAACCTGTGGTAGAACACACTCTTACAAAGTATTTTCAGTTATTAACATTATAAAAATGGCAGGAAAATCAATTCATTTACAAATATAGGCTTCTTATAACCAGCCAAAAAGGATTTAATGGATTCACCAAAAGCCTGAATAGACTCTATTGTTCAGAGCTAATTTAAACCATCCTGTGCAGTTTCAGTAATTTAAATACCACTGGAATACAAGCAGAGAAGATCTGCTTACTTGTCTCTGAGTCATGAGAATCAGGAAACAGTTTAGGTTGGGAAGCATGCTTCACAGTTTCCAAAATATCAACATCCATTCCCATGTCTCTAATCAGCAAAGAAACATCAAGCATACTTTGCCTCATTCTTTGGATCCGTTCACTCTCTGAAACCATTGCTGGGAGCACACTGCGATGAGATAGAAATGCAGAAAAACTTCTGTTGTTTATGTAGGCCCTGGTCCTGAAAAAAGTGTTTTGTGGGAAACCCCCCGCACTTACACGCAGTCCTTCTGGCTGCAAGGGTTCCTCACTTGGGCTCCGGAACACTCTGCATGGAAGTTCCTTCAGAGGCATGCAGATGTCCCTGAATATTATTCTTAAACCTGTTTCTCTTCCACCCAGTCAGTAAACACCTACCTCATATAAAACTGAAGTGATTTTCTGGGGAGGCACTTAGACATGTGCTCAGATTTAAGCATAATGTCAAGTGACATCTGAAGTCACAGCAGTTTTCTAGGCTTGAGTTGCAGATGAAACGAGACAAACTCGAGCTCAAGTGATCCCCCTGAGCATTTGTCAGATAATGTTGAAAAGCCTTTGTTTTCATCCTCATGACTGGGATTTGAAAGGGAAATCAACAGAAAGAGGAATTAAATGGCACGGGACCATCTTCTGAGGGACAAGAGAGTGGGTGCAAGGATACACTGACTTCAGAAATAAAGATTAACTTGCCAGAGAGAAGCTGGGCATTATGCTCAAATGAAGGGATAATTCAAACCTCAATGCAACTATGACTACTCGTTTCACACAGAAGACTCCTACATTCCTGATGCAGTAAGTGATTAAAGATCTTATTTTCCATAAAATATATGCACAACCTACCTTAGGAAACAGTTCATTAACATCCACTAGAGAAGTCATTGGCAGAAAGTGAACAGAACAGGTTAGCCCCTTGCACGGAAATTGGGGAAAGACGTAGGTGTTAGAGGAAGGAGGAATTTGGAGAAGATATAGGGAATCTGTGTGCATATGGGAACACAGCCCATCAAGGTTGCAAGATTTCAGTAAGTAAAGTTTATCATTGCTGCTTCAGTCATGAGACAAAGAATGAAATTAGAGACTCTTTTTTTGTTTAAAACATAAAATAAATGTTTACTGTGCTCCTACCTAGTAAAATGATGTAAAAAATAGTTATAAAACCCTCGCTTGCAGGAAGCAGGACACAATCCATTTCACTGGAGAGACAGGGGAAACAAGCAAATCTAGCCCTAGGAAAAACACTTACAATCTGCGAGGGCAGGTAAGCCAAAATAAACCGAGCGACACAATGTTGACAGTAATCAGTAAAAAGCCATGCACAGACTCCAGGTGAGCAACCCAGATTGAAAAACAGAGTGATGCCTACTGAGAGTTCAGATACCATCAAGGGGTCTGCCAGAAGAAGAGTGAAAGAATGAGAAAACATTGCACAGACTAGGATGCGCTAGACTTTGCAGTTGGTCTATTGTGTATCAAGCAAGACACTAATGATGTGGCAACTGGAAATCATGGTACCCAGCTACGACAAACCCTGACCAGGTGCCAGCAAGTGAATGTCAGGCTAAAGGCTGATGAACTGAAGTCCACCAGGACTGAGGTCACCAGGATTCAACATTGAGGGAATTCTGAAAGACACAAACAATTGGGAAATGCCTGGATGAGAAAGTGTGAAACAAATCCAGCAACCAGCAGGAGCTATAGGGACTTTGTGCACATTTATCAAACGCGCAGGTCCCTGAGGCAGTTAAAGCAAAGTGAAGAAATATGGAAAAACTCATAGACCAAAGAACAGACATTTGGAAGAGTAAAACCGATCAAAAGGAAAGCATCTGTCATAAAACACCACAGCCTTACACAACAGCTTGAGTGAACACGTGATGTCTCAGGAGTGTAGGATCAGTGGCTATGTAAAGTCAGCCCAGAGCATCTAGTCGTATAGCTCCAATAGAGGAAGGTGATATGCTCAGAAAGATACTGGGATAATGATATCAGTTATGATATTTAGAATGGAGGGATTCCCTCTACTCGCTTTTGGGTGAATGGCACTAGTTTTATGAAGTAGTGTATACAAGTCAGCCACAAGCATCTGCAAGCAAATGTATTTTATGCAGACTCTCCAGCCAGGAGAGGAAGAGAGATTTCTGCCTGTGAGAGCTGCTGCTGTTAGATGCTTAAGGGCAACCGGTAAGGCTCTTTCTAGGACAAGGCTCTACAGATTGCAACAATTCGAAGTCTGAGCCTGGCTATCTTACAAGAAAACCTCCTGTGAGACACATAGGTGGTGCAAGGATGTATGTGCAAGGCAGGATTTCATTTCAAGGTGGCTTAGCAGCAATCTCACCGAATTTAAGGTCTGACATCATAAAACAGAGGTATGGAGCTACTCAGTAGTCCTGAATACTCAGCTTAAAGCAAACCACATACACTTCATGTGCATTAACAAAGAGGTTTTACAGTAAAAACAAAGATTGACAGCTTTCTGAAATCTCAAACGGATATTGTGAGAAAAGATCAGAATTGGCATATCCTCTCTGTATGTCAGGAAGTGATATTGCTACAGTGGACTACAGCTCTGGTTCAGAAAAGTGGTCTTCTGGCAGCGTGCAGGTATAAGCTGTGGCCTGGAAACCAAGAGCAAGTTTTGTAATCTTATTTTGTAACAGCAAGAAGCCGCACGCAGAACAAGAAGACATAATTAAACCCACTAGTGCCAAATGGGAATTTGAGCACAAAATGAGGCTAACAATAAAGCAACTGGAAAGCAGAAACCATAATAAAAAAACCTGACTGCAAAGACAAAACACACAGGGAAAAAAAAGAATACAGTTTTGTATTGCTATGCACTGTCCCAAGTACCTGACAGTGAGGTTTCAAAGAGCAATGACCAACAGCACATAACAAAAGTTAGGATAATGTAGGAGACTCAGGTCTAAGGCCAACTCAGAGGCTGTGTGTCTAAATTCAGTCTCATATAGCTACTGAGCAACGGTAAGGTGCAACTGGCATGTGTCATTCAAGGTAACTGCAGATTTAATGGAGGGAAACCTGAACACAACTGCTGAATAATCAGAGAAAGACAGATCCAGAACCAGATCCAGGAGGACTGAGACAGAGACGCTGTTCTCAAGGGAAATAAAATCCACTGGAGCAAAAGATACATTTTTGTTGGCCAGTCATCCTCCAACAGAACCAAAACAGAAAAAAAATATGGGATCCAGTTCTACACCAGCAGTAATAAGAGAAACAACATACAAGAGAGTTTCAAATACAAAAAAAACACAAACAAACAACAGTTAAAAGAAGTAAGTGGCATCCTTCTAAGCACCACATAGGTGCACACATGCTCTCACCGACAGTTCCCGGGGCACTGCATGGCCTGAACAGCTTCTGACAAAATGAGGGAAAAGGGATGCCAGAGGAGAGAATGATAAAATAATACTCACAAAACAATAAACTAGAGAAAATTAGAATAGATGAGAACTCATTTTTTGTTAAAAATTAGGAAAGCTTTTAAAGTCACAGAAATGTCAGAAAAGTTCCAGAATCGGTCATTTTTCTTCTTAAAAAGCAAATGTTATGAACAACACATTTTTCATGAAAAACATATGCCTTTTTGATGACTTCTGCTGTTCAGATTCTGCAGAAGCTTTGAGTGAAACCAAACCAGCAGCATTTGTTTGTCACTGACGTTTCCAGAGCCTCAGAGAATCATTTACAGTGTCTAAACAACATAAGTACTGGTCTTCCCCCATTATTGCCATCCTATAGCAACTTAAAAAGCAGGAAGCAGCAGTCTGCATTAGTATTTTGCTGTTAGCAAGTCACAGAGCCATTAAAACCTAATGGAGAGAAAATCGCCACAGATCTTCACCACTATGTATTTGAATATCCTTCATCCCCACCTATAGGAAGTACACAAGAAAGCAAAGGATGGCTTTAAAAGAATGCTTTAAACTGCCCTAAAAGATTCATTGGCATCTAGCCCTAATGGTTTTTGTGGTTCAAGGGCCTTCAAGACATGCCCCAGGGCTTGCTGAGACACAAGGAAACTCCTGCCAGGTCACCTTGTCCAGTGATGAATTCAATACCAGATGAGGAAATGTGGCAGGGGTTGAAGGCAACAAGATTGAAGTTATCCAAGGGCACACCTTCAAATCACCAGCTTTAAAACCATCGTATTTCTTAGAGTGTGCAAACAAGAGACACGCACAAAGAAAATTTACAGGCACAGGAAAATAAACCAGAATGGGACTTCAAAGGCCGTTTAGACAATCCCCTCATCTGGATGCCAAGTCTTCCACTTGCCAAGACCATCCCGGACAGATGTTTGTCATGAAATCTGCATAAGAAGATTTCACTGGCTCCCTCAGTAGCATGTTGCAGTGCTTAACTGCGCTTATAAAAATATTTTCCTAAAATCTCACCTGAATCCTCTTTGCTGTCAGTTACTTCTTGTCCGGCTCCCAAATGTTCACAGAACAATTTATCACTGGCCTCTTCAGAATAACTATATACATATGAGAGAGCTGTTATCATGCCAGCTGTAGTCTCTGCTTCTCTAGACTAAACAAACTCTATCATTTAAACCTTCCTTTGAAGGTCATGTTTTTCAAGACTGTTGTCATCTTGCTTCCCTTCTCTGGAAAATCTACAGTTTGTCCATAGGCTCATAGAAGCGTGGGCCTGGAAACTGGATATAGAGCTTCAGCTGAGAGATGACTAGTGCCAAAAAGAGTGAAAAAATTACCTCAGTGTCTTATATGCAATACTACATGAAACTTACTGATGCTCTGAACAAAAAAAAAAAAAAAAAAAAAAAAAAACCCAACTAACCAACCAAACAAAAAAACCCCACAACCAAACAAAAAAAAAGCATTGATCAAGTAACTGTACATGTAAGCACCAGTCTGCGTACACACATTGTTTGCATGTGGAAAAAAAATATTCTCACATGCAAGGACTTCTGTATTATAAAGCTGCATTCCTTTCAGTGATACTTAACACTGGCCAAAATTTTTCAGAAGCACATGCTGAAAGTTGGACTTCTAAACCCCTGTTTGGTTGCTGAACTAACTGACTTTGGTCTTCACACACTGTCAAGGTGCAGTAACACCTAGCTCTGCAATCTCATAATCTCTGCAGGCCTTAAACACAGTCTTTGAATCTTAATTTTAAGCACCTTTTTGTTATTAAGAGCTGAAAGCAAAAGCACTACACTTTGACATTTCCCATATCCTAAACTCTCCAGTTCAAATAGACAAGAGTAGTTTTCTTTTCCAGTTCCCACACAGAAAGCTGGGGAGCAGGTGGTGACTTCCTGGCACCTCTCAGCACCAGGCGCTGTTACACTTGGTTTTAAAAGAGGGTCAAAGACATTTCAATAAAGAAAAATGAATTTCTCTTAGAAGTCCATCAGAGTTAATGCTTGGGAATTTTGAAAATAAGTCATCCTCTTGGGAGGGGCTGGAGTTAATGGTCATAGCTAATCTATTTGAGTCACGCACTTCCACTACTGGACTTAAACAGATGATGTTCAAGTGGTTTCTGGAATCCCCTTTTATCTTCTGTCTGCAAAGCGATAAATCTTCTGATATACCCATAACACTCCAGCAAAAGATCTGAGAATTAAGATTCCCTGAAACTTACCCAGGGGATTTTCTCAGAGCTGAAAAATTATAGATTTTCTTCTTGGGTGATGTGACCACAGCCTGCTTGCTATTCTGCACGGAAACCTCCAGGTGGCTTGAACAGGTGGCTTCCTCCCTCTTCCTGGGGAGGAAATGTCAGATTGTCTGGCATGCAGCACTTACAGTGACTTTTTTTTTCTCTGCTGTCATGGTGTACTTCTTCTAGAGTTTCCAGTCACAGCTGTAGTGACTTTTAAAGATATGAACAGTATCAGCAGACCACACTCGGTTTTCCTCTCTCGTCCCCTAGTCTCACATTTTGCATCAGTGACAGCAAACCAGAAGATATTCAGCTGGGGTGAATGATCAGTGCTCTCACGATGGCCCACTTCACCGGCACCACCAACACAAGCTTATGAAATTTGTTAGCAGAAGTTTGGACTCCATGAATACCGCAGGTTTGGGAGTGACAGACCCTGTGACTCCTGAAACTACTCTGAAAAAACAGAGGGTGACAAACTCTTACCAGAAAAACGGAATTATAATTTGATTCTCCCGGACTATTCATCAGACTTCAAAGCACCTTTAAAGCTATATTTGCTTTTGTAACTTGCATTGCATTACAACAGCAGTAGCTATATGAATAGAAATGTCTGCACATTGTTGACAGAAGAGTGAAGAGCATCATGAGCTATTTATCTGTCACCACAGCCACAGCTCAACTCTCACTCTCACTGAGGTTTCACTTCCTTAGCTAAACACACCTGAGAAGACTCCTTGGTTATTCTGAAAACTTAACATGAAGTTTGCTGTATTGTAAGTTTCAGATGACAAAGCCTTAATTAGAATTTTTGAAGAAATAATTGCTGAATAAATAAGTCACAAAGGGCTTTCCTCACCTTTACGTACCACTAGCAGGAGGAATTCTCAGTAGTGGCTTTTGCTGGAGCAAAGTTGTCAGCTGCCAGGGCTGAGGTGGCACATTGTCTCTTCATGTTCAGTAGCAACAAGAACACTTCCCTCAGTCTGATAGGCTTCCATGGCACAATCATTCTGAAATAAAAAAGTAAGCCTCCAACCCACTCCAGTGTTCTTGGATATGGTCATGTACCAGTAATGTGCAGGTCTGGCATTGAATACCTATTTGGAAACATTCAGATCTAAACTCTTGTCTTTCTTTACTTGAGTATTTTAAAGTTTGCAAGTGATTAAAAACTTGTGTCCCAAGGAAGTTCTCCTCGTATTATTCATTTTCCTTTTCTCTTGTTTGAAAGTGGGACTGTCTTGGAGAAAACAATCAATTGCAGACAAGGCTTCAGCTTTCCGCTCAGCCCTCTACAGGGATTTCGGCAGAAATTGTGTTTACCTGAAAGTTGATGTATTTGCTCTATCAAACATGGAGTGCAATGACAAAGAATGCAATGTCATAAAGTGGAAGATGGAAGACAAAAATCTGTGCCCATACTTTCTAGAGAAGTATCAATGCTTTTAGCAGGTTTACCTCAGTAATGTCAAGATTAGACCTGGGTCTTTTTTACATTCACATTCTGAAGAATTCAGTCAACTAAACGTGTTGTTTCATGTGGCCACAGGTTTCCTGTCTGACCTTTTAGCTGGTGGCCCAGAAGGACTTTGAGTGTCCAGAGGGTCCTCTGTCACATCTTCCAGTCACATCTGGATGTCAAGATATCCTGGAATATTTCAGATTAGACTAAATGCCTACAGTGAGGCAACCAAGTCTCATTCCTGGTATCCAATAGATGGTCTCTAGTTGTAGATGGATGGTTGCACACACCTTTATCTGTTTGCACACACAGACACACACACCCCTTTACAAGGTGGCACACCCTCCACTGCAGCTGACGCTGCTCTGAGCCACTATAGGAGCTTCCAAACTGCTCGTCCACCTGGGGTTTGGTCTCTCCATTAAATCACTTTTTCTGAGCTTGTCTTTTGTATTACCATGACACAACGAGGAATCCCATCCTCTTGCTTGTCTTGTGTAATGCCATACAAACAGAACACTTCTGTGAGTGCTGTGCATTTTCCATAAGTACAAACATAGAGACAAGCACCCAAATAGACAGTATCAAAGTGGCAGATAATCATCTTCCAAACAGATGGACGCTATTTGTTCTACATATTACTCAAGAACTGTATATTGTGTGTACACACACATGCAACACCATGGAGGAAACACTTGTTTATTCCTGTTTCAAGGAGCATCTCTTCTAAGTACACGTGTAAATCTGTTTTTAAAGATATGCAAGTGATCACACTGGCAGAATGAGCAAATTCGAAACTCTTCCCAACACCAGTCTGGAATCCTGGAAAAAAGGAAACCAGCAGATGTAGCTTACTTTGAGATTAATTTTTTCCAGTTTAACCTCCTCCCATTATTTTTCTCTTGTGCATTTTTGTTTCAATCTTTATCATCTAACAAAAGGCAGTAAATGTGTTCTTTGGGAAAAAAAAAGTCTTTAGAAATTTCAGGAAAGAAAATTATAAGTCCCATAACTCCTCACCTTCTTTTGAACTATATCCGCTTTCCAGTTTGATGAACTCCAGCTGGGAACTTGTTTGAACTCAAATAAAAGGGAAGGATTTTACCTTCTCAGTGCAATTCAGTCACAGTTCTCCACTAAAGATCAGTCTTCCCAGTCCCATCACTAAAGGGGCTTTCCATGCAATTTTTTTTTTAATATGAGGAATTCCTTTGGCTCCAGCCTTAAGGGTCTCTTTCTCAAGGTTATTTATTGCACAGCCTGTGGGAGCTTCCAAACACTAACCGCTCAAACTTGGCAGAGGAGAACTGGTAGATTTTCCCGCTCTCTATGGAAATATCTATTGTATGAGCCCACATTGTTGCAGAAGTCCCTCTCCTGGGAATCTCTGTCTCAGAGGAAATACGGACAGCTGTGATTTGGCATGCGGTTTCCTTCTTTTTCTGTTTTTTATTCATGGTTTATAAAACTTCCAACAGCACAGTTGCTACTAAACAGAACATGAGGAGATTGAAACCTTACTCTTGCAAGTGTATCTTGCAGGATTTCATAAGGAGTGCAGACAGTGGCCATTCCTTTGATGCCACTTGCATCTGGTAATCTCCCATGTCTTCTAGGACACTGCTGACATTTTCTGACTGACTCCAAGTATCAGTGGTTGTTACACAAACTCAATGACCCAAAGACATTCTTCTTCAAGAGCACAGCAGATTAAACTTAGCCTAAGATCATATGCTTTGTGGAGCTTGTTACCATTTTTTTTTAATTACATTGTCCACACTAGATGCTTTCAAAAGTTTAATGTCTCCCCTAACAGATTAGCAGCCACAAAACAGCCCAGATAGGAATAAGCCTCTGCTCTATTTTTCAGTAGTTCCAAATGAAACATTGGGAAGTTTCTAGTCTCTCAGGAAGAGTTATAATTTCTAACTAGAAACTGATTACTCCACCACTTAAATGCTGAAGTTTCCAGCAATTTTCTTGGCAGTTCTAGTTTTGTCACCTCTGTAGATTTGACACCACATGCACATACAGCAATTAGTTGCAGCCATGTATTTTAAAAGGCACCACATGCTCTGTATCTCAGTGTGTCATAAAGCTGGCCTCTAGTTAATATTAACTAATAATACCAGTTACATTACATGGATAATTTTGTACAGAAGTGCGATGGTTATTAACATGAATACATATATATAAATTAATAGCTTATCTGTGCATATATATATGGATACATGTAACTTATTTTTTAACTTCTGAAATAAGTGACACATCATACATGATCCAGGTTCTGTACCTCTCTGCGTGAAAGGCAGGAGGTGGCTCCAAGGGGCATAAACCTTCATTACATCTAATCACTTGACGTGAAGGAGAGGGTTGAGCATGAAGATAAGGCTTTTAGATTACACTTGTCACTTCCCTTCAGATTTATTTTTGACTATTTAAAGTGGAAAGTTCAATCAATTTGAATTCTCAAAGAACATGAACCTGTCAATGCTCAACTTCATGAGAGTACCTACTCCTAATGTCAAAATTAGCTGATATAATTCTTCACGTTTGCCTTGTTAGATCTCTCCAGGCCTCATAATTACATAGTCTATGGTTATAAGGTGCTATGCACCTGAAGAGAACAGAAATAAATTATGAATTCAGGAATTAAACTATTATTTGCATTTTTATTTCTTGGCTTAACTACCATAATATATTTAATATTACACAGATTATAATGTTACAGGTAATGAAAGACTTTTCTATTCATATTGGATGCTTATTTATGCATTGAATCAGCAGGTTTTAATGAGTAACTCCTGGACCATACACTGAGTATAATTTGGTATTTGAAAAAATTATTCAAAACTCCTATTCTGTCATTGATCTACATAAAAAGTCACTATCATGAAAAAAAGCTTCAAACAGAAAAGTGTTTAACAGAAAGCATTTAAAGCTACTCCAGAGTTCTCAGCTGTTAAAAGGTAAATCAGATTAGTTGCTCCATTAAAGTTTGTAACCGAAAAGCAAACTGGCAAGCTGTATTTTTGCAATTACAGATGAATAATAGCTATGCAGGCAGAAACAATGCGGTCCTATACATCTTGATCATAAATATGAATGTACTTATAATGACCTATTCTCAAATGAATACTTAAACCTCTTCCATCACAGCTTATTTAGCTGCACATAAAAGACTGGTACACAGCACAAAGACATCATAATGTTGTAAATATGTAACACTGCAACCTCTAGGAAGCTGTCGTCACTTTAATTGCATATTTAGGAAAACATTTTTCAAAGTGACGCATTTTGCAGGATTTCAGTACAGCTCTGCCACAGCCTAGAGCCATACAGCTCATCCTGCAAGCATAGCCAGCAAGGTTAGCTGAGTGCTTTATGCTCCCTGGAAAAGACGATGCAGACAAAGGTCCTGCTGCGGCGAAGGGGGGGAGGCCCTACTGAGAAGTGCTGAGTGACCTCCCCTCCCAATAAATTACAGTCCCATTGGAGGTAAAAGAACCAAATCTGCTCTCCATGATGTGAATGGAAAGGGGATTAGGAAAACCACCTGCAGCCAGCAATTGAGAGCACAAACTACCATTTACCAACAGCAATTTATCTGCTAACTCCTGACTGCCTGCTCAGCACTGCAGGTGTGGTGTGAATTGGTTTATCTTCCCTGAATGAAGCCATGCTGAAGATGCACCAGAGAAGAATCTGTTTTTCTAGGCATCAAGAAATTTTTCTCCCCCTGCATCCATGTGGAATACTCTAACTGGAAGTATTACACCTTTCTTATATTAAAACTATGTTAACAATTTTAACTTTCTCAGACATCTGCAAAGCTATCTGCTTTAATCTGTTGTAATTTCTTCACAGGGCACATGCTTTTCATTAGTTTTATTATTATTGTTTGTCTGTCATTGTCCTTTGCTAAATAGGTTCCAGTATGCTACTGAGCCGAATTCGTGGCTCCAGCCATCTATGATATAACAAATGTTCCTGGGATAATTCAGAACCTTTTCTTCTAAACCCAGCTTCCTCTTTCTGTGCACCCTTTGGAGTTGTCTCGTGCAAGCCCAGATCTGCTGTCACACAGCCTCTCAAAGTCTGCTTTATGAGCCATGGAAATGTGTGCCTGGTTCTCTGGGAAAGCTGTGGATGGGGAGGAGCTCGGCCTCTGCACAGACATGGCATTTGGCAGACTGCTGCATGTCCTGATGTGGGGTTACTTGGATTTACAGATCATGGGAGTCTTACATAGTAGTTAACATCAGGTCCTTAGTTTTGATATCAGATATGCAAGAAGCACTGAGCCAAAGGTTGTTTATTTATTTTCAAAGACAGCAGTGAGTTGGAGTTCCTAAAGTGAGGAGCTTCAGAAGGGCTCTGTTTACAAGATCAGTGAGGCTTCGCAATTCTGGAAACTTACCCCCCCCTTGGCAAAAGCAGAAAGCCCAAGACAAAGAGGTGCACCATCCCTTCTCAGACAGCATTTCTAGCTCAGTGACTGCGCTTTCACATGTATAACATGGAATAAACTCTAGACTTTCCTCTATGAGAAAACAGCACCCAGCCAACACAAACAGGAACATAAAACACAGCAGTGGCCAGCTATTCATGAGCAGGACTCAGTGTACCTGGAAAGGTGTTCTGGAGCAGCAGGTGCTGGTGTGGGTTGACCTGAGGGCTTTGTGGCTCGGAGAGCTATTTAAGGCACCATTGTTATTAAAAGGCAGAGAAGCTGCTGAAGTTACCAACACAAATGTATCATTGCCCACAAAATTCATTCCACATCACTTTAATGAAGAGCAGGTTTTCCCTCTCAGTTATTACTTGACAATAATGAGTCCCTGTGGTCCTGTCCACCAAATGACAGGGAGATAGTACTATGAATCAAAAAAAGCAGCAGATTTCCATAATGCTTAACAGCCTGATCTGACTTATTGCTATCAACCCCATGGTGTGGAAACACCAGGAGGATCAGATACCATTTCTGCTTACTTATGCACTTTAAATATCCCTAGTCTTTAAGATTAGATTGTATCAGGCAGGCACAGCCTTTGCCAACAAGCTGGGCACAAACACATCCTTAACAGTGGGCTTGACTTACTGACTTTCCAACTAGCCTTATCTATCAAGAAGTATCTGCTCCCCAACTGATTGCTGCCTTTTTTGGTCCCGCAGGGACATGCATACGCACAGAGCAGCTTCTCTGCTCTTCGTGTTTGGCGTCTGAGTAGAATTTACAAAAAGAAGGGAAGATCTGTCACCACTGAGATAAATGTTAACATCCAGAAAGTTGCAAGCACAATCTTGTACTTATTTTTCTCCTTTTCTGTCTCCACTGTTGAAAACTGGTGCTCAATGGTTCCACAATGTTTTTTTTTACTTCTGTAAGCAAGGTCTTTAAAAGATAGGAGTTAAATTCTGCAGATGAGAAACACCAGCAGACCTATTAATTCTGAACTTCTTAAGGCTGACCAAGGTTTTTTAAGATTCAGGTTAGATATTTTTTTTTTTCAATTGTACTGAAATCCAAGGTTAAAAATGAGCCTTTTCCCCCTTAACATTTTCTTATATATATTTTTAAATCAGTGTCTCTAGCAACTGTTATTTTTTCTCACAACCTCATTAAATGGTCAACTTAACTTCCATTATTTAATTCTGCCTAGCTAAAACAAATTAGAAAGTAAGATAGTTTAAGCACTAGGAAACCTAAACAACTCATGGTTTGAGAGACCTGAACTGGATAGATGGGTATCTGTTTTGAACCACACATCCTAGAGAGGACAGTTGTCTTCTAAGAATGTGTACCTTGTTAGCTCATGTCTGAACCTCAGAAAATGAAAAAAAAAAAAATAAAGTATAAAGAGAACTAGAAATCATAGTTCTCTATTTTCACATTGTGATCAGGAGATCCTGTGCCTTTCAAACTGAGATATGCATATGGCAGTTAAATCTGGCATCTTTTGAGATGCAAATCACAGCATTACAGGAAATCTTCACTGCCAGATTCTTACAAACTAGAAAATTCAGCTAATACTGGAACTGATTACTTCTTTGGGGACATACTCTTTCACTTGCTGAAGGGAATTTCCATGCGAATGATATAACTATGCCACAGAGGGCAAATAAATTGATTTTACCCCTTCCAGATATCAGAGAAGGAACCAGCATGATCCTCACGGCACCAATAAGCTGAATATGAAGCTATGAAGGTCAGTTGCCTCAGTGAGGCAGTGAATAGGCAGATGTTTGCAGTCAATCAGGGTAGGCTTTTTGGGTTTGTTTGTTTTGTTTTTTTGTTTTTTTTTTCCTGACAATGAATGTGAGGTAGCAGAGATACCACAGAAAACATAGCAAGATCATTCCTGAATGTGCAGTAACAGATGCAAAGACCCCCAGTACAAGCTGAGTTCACACTTTATAGAGCAGAAATATCAGTCCTTTAGAAATTATACAGATGTTAATGACAGAAGTAGAGAGAGAGAGGAATAGCCAAAAGCAGCTTAGCAGCAGAGCTAAGAGCAGCTGCCCTTCATCTCCTTCCCACCTCACAGCATATTATTAAGCATTTCAGCCTGTCATCTCACCTCCACTCTCCACCAGTGCAACTGCAGCATCCAGCACTGATAGCCCATCTGCTTCAGCAACTGCTCTATGGAGACACTCAGACCTAGCCAGCACTAAAACAATCTGCCAACATGATCTTTATAAAGTTCACTCCACCTAGCTGCCAAAAAGTGAGAAACCATACTCAGGCATTTTACCAGAAAAGTTTATTTTGTTCTGATAAATGGTTTAAATAAGGTCAAAGCAGAAATCTTTTGATGTCGTATGACTACTGAAGAGAGCAGCAATGTGGGCACCCACCCACAACCCACTCCAGGTGGCTGGTGTGCCCTTCTGAAGGACAGATGATATCAGGGTGATGTGACTTCCCAGGCATCCAAGTGGGGTCTTACAAGTATTGGGGGAGTGACCTCAGCTGTGAGTTTTCTCTCTCCACTAAAATGAACCACATTGTTTCTGGACCATATTCAGCCGCACAGCTTATTTAATACCATGGAGTCACTCTGCGCCAGGAGACAAGCTTAATTGCTGAGGTTCCTTGCCTTTCTTTGGAAAGCTCAACTCGTACAGAGTGCAATGATGTGAACTTCAGCATAGATATCCCAAATGTTTTGACTCCAGGAACTCAGCAACCTGGTAAGCCATCATAGTTGTATTATTGCTATGTATAAGACGAAATAAAAATTACAGAAGACGGGACAAAAGAGACGGTATAAGGTATCTGAAATGTAACCAGAAGGGTTACAATACGCTATTTGAGAGGAAAACACTATTCAATAAAAGGTGGATGAGATCCATAGATATTCTCAAAGTGTCTGACTTCAAATAAGGCTTGAAGGTTCAAATTAGATGCATTAGCACCCAAGCCACTTGGAAACTGGACTCCTAAATCATTCTGGCATTTGAAAAATGTCACTCTAAGAATATTAGCAGACGTGTTGCAAAGCTGCTTCTGTACAACTAAAAGCTAAAACCAACATCTCAAGAGTAATGTAGAAAGAAATAACATAAAAATACCAAATATAAAATGAGATAATAATGTAGTACCCAGTTCCTAATCAAAAAAATGACTACTTCGTAACTGCAGTACTTTGTGTTTAATTTATAAAGACCTGACACCCTGAGCAGGCACATTAGGAAAAAACTCAAATGAGAACCAGCTCCTGAAAGAGTCAATTACTTTGAAGCTCCAGCTCAGAACTAACTGGGGGGTTTCTTTGGATTACAGAGAGTCTGTGGATTTCATTGTCTTGTTTTGGGTCTACAGCAATCCTAACCAGAGAACCGGTAAGCATCAAGTGTTCAACATGATAACAGCAGAGCACCCAACAAAGCTAACAAGTGGAACTTCATCATACCCCTCTAAGCTGTACAGTAGAGATACTTGCATGATTAAAATTAAGCATGTGTGTAAGTGTTTGTAGGACTGAGGCCAAAGGTTGCAACAGCAGCCAAGGGAATACCTGCCCACCATCTTCAAGGCAAGGATATTTTGTTTGTAAAAGGATATTTTAACCTTCAGAGGCCATGGACTACATAGTGGTAATGTGACCTTTAACATCTCCAGATCAAATGTTTATACAGGTGTCCTCATTTCCTGAAAGAGGAGCAGAGGTTTGAGTATTGTACAAACACTATTAATTTAAATATTTTTCCCAGTTGCTGTTTCATGCCATTGCAAATAAATACATTCGTAATTTTTACTCAGATCCAAGCACGTAGCACAAGATTTTGCAAATGCTATGGTCACTAGTGGAAGTTATCAGAGTACATATAGGGGAAGGCACCTTAGTTGCTATCTATCTTAAATGCTGGCGATTAAAAGAATGACAAATTTCACAGGAAAAAACCTCCAAAATTTCCCATGAGTGTTATGAAGTAATCCTCCCGCTGCAGTGACTGCAGATCAAGTGGAAGAAGACCAGAGGTCCCGGGGATGGGATTCCTGCGGTTCCTAAGGCTGTTCTGAGACTGAGACCAAGGGGCTTTCCTTGTCCCAGTTTGGTGGCAATGTTAATAGTCTGAAGCTTTCCGTGAGAAATGTCTCAGCTACAAAAATCCCTCAATTGCTCCCTCTCTGCCTCCTTGGAGTTGATAAAATCGCTGTTTTCCACATCTCTTGATAATGATCTACTTTTCCACTAGCACAGGACGACCCACTGCCCCAGCCAAGAGATGGGTACCACCTTGGAGCTCTGCGTGAGGTTTGCTGAGCGAGTGTTAGTTGCTACATTTGCTTTTCCTGTAGATTCATTCAGCTCAAGTCTGGGAAACATACAGACATGAGAGCTCTGAAAAATGCTGCACGTGAATGATTTCATATCCGCCCACTCACTCTGAGCCAATTAATTAGTGAGATGTGATTCTGGCTGCCACCTTGCCAACTTTGGACTGTGCCTCAGACTCTCAGATAGGTGATTTAAAACAGATGCTTAGAAAAGCACCATGTGAATCGTATAAGGCTTATGGGCTGTGCTTTGTTAGGTAGGTTGAAAGTTAAGGAAAGCAATCAGGTTGTGTTAAAAAGGTGGACAAACCCAGTAGTGTGCTTTTCTCACGAGATAAGTGGGAAATAAGACTCCTCCAGAAATTGCTCTGTGGGAAATTTCTTCCATTTAATTTGCAATCTGGGTCAAATTCTGGGGTGTCTTCCCATATCAGCCTGGAAATACAAAACCTTTGAGTAATGCTTGTAACCCACACACAGGACACCAAAGTGTTTGCTGCCCTCCCAAAAGCACACAAACCAGAGGATGGGCAGCGGTTGTTAAAGAATGTAGTAGGTAAAAATGCCACACACCAGACCAAGACACAGGCCTGTTGGGAGGAACAGGTCACTCTTGATACTGGGTAGAGATTTCTGCTTCCACAACTGCCGACAACCTGCCCAGTGCCAGGCAAGGGCTGGAAGGTGACTGGACACAGAGCCCTCCACATCACTTCATCTCTGATGGGACCCTGAGTGTTTCAGAGAGATGCCATTTTCCTTATCTCTGTAGAGCTTAGGTGACACCCAGAAAATATTAGGGCAGCATTGCTCAGTCTGAAAAAAAAATAATCTTAAACATAAAGCCCTGAGGTACTGTGTGCTAAAGCAGAGTCATTTAGACACCATATCAAACCTCATAACATACCCATCTCAGGAAGAGCAGCTGGATTTCCAATTAAAAGCTTTTGTCTGGAAGTTTCTCAGAGTATTGCAAACACCAAAAACATCAATTGTGTTTGCAGAAGGTTTTGTATGCATTAAATAACTGTTTATTAAGGAATTATATTATATTCTCTGAGGATGCCTGGAAAATAGTACCAGGTACTGATCCAGATTTTAGGGTTGAAATTTTAGACACCAGAATGAGAGAAACTTTGTTTGATGCTATACCCCAAGGGGAGGAACTTAAAATGTTCTAATATAAATACATAGACATATATATGTCTGTATGTATGAATATATGCGTATATCAACAGAACTTGTAAGACAGATGGTGCTCTCATATTTTTATAGATGAGCGAGCCCTGGATGGGCTGTGCAGATGTTTTAAAGCCAGCTGGGAAGTAAATAATGGAAAAGTAAAAGTTCTTCTAGTTTCATGGCATTGAAATATGCTGAACTTAATGCAGGTTCAGAAGGAACATGGTGTTCTGGTTGCTGATTTTCAACTCCTTATAAAATGGCATGTCTGCTGAGACCTTCTCTATGATGGCAACCAAGACTATTGTAGGATGCCTTTTTGGTAGTTATTGTTTCTAGCACTGCCCATTTGGTCAATGGAAAGCCGGTGCTGAAGTTTTCTCCAGGAAACAGAAAAGACTGCAGCTTTCTGACTTCATGATCACTTTACAGTGTGTCCGTTCTCTCAACGCAAGTGAAGGGAAGGCACTTGAGAAATTATGAGACAGCTCTCCCTGCACTTCTTATTCAGGCAGAGTTGAAGGTTGTCAACAGGCTGCATGTACTGAAGGTGTCATGCTTCTCATCCTGTCGTGATGGACTTCTTATTTTCACGGATTCCTAATGCTACATTAACACAGCTTTCTGGAGGCTGTTTGTTCACTAACAGCGTGATCCAAGCCCCATGAAAATCACTGATTTTCACAGAGTTGGAGGTCAGTTTGTAAGTGCATTATGATATGGAGAAGAGCAATGGAAGTAATTTGAGACAGGTCACTTCAGATGAAAGACCTCCCTAACTCAAGACCTCCTCTGTGCAGAAAAACTGACAAGAAATTCTGCTCTCCGTTAGAGAAACAGACAGAAAAGGGAAACAAGGCTTTGAATGACACATTTGAAGTTTACCTAAATATTCCCCAAGGAACACAAAGGGTTATTTATGGATGTGTTTGGGGATGTAAAATCAGCCTTGACTGATCATATGGGGGAAACACTCTGTTCACAGATACTGAAACTGTGATGGTAATTCAAAATGTGACTGTTTGTGGTGGACTTCCTCTCTTCCTTCTGCTGAGTGTTTTAGGTTGCTTTTTGAACTTGCTGAGTGAATTCCAGATGTATTTCATTGTGCCCAGGATCCTGGAAATCTGTTTGTTTAGTGTCTTAGTAGATGTGTGATTTTTGTGGGATGATTTATAAACTCTGTTTTGAGACATGTTTTGTTTTCCCTCCTTGTTTCTGACATCCTTAGAGCTAGATTTTTTTCTGTCTTAGGTTTTTAGAGATTTTGGTTTATATTTCAAATCTCTTCTTAACTGATTCACACTTTTTCGTGTGCAGAATGACAGAGTCAGACCTCCACAAACACGACAAGTTTTGCCAAAACACAAGACAAACCAGACCTTCCAGAAATACTAAAATTAATAATGAAAGCTTCATTATCCATACAAATAAAAAACAGAATAACAGTAAGGGAAGAAAAACAAGAAACATTGTAACAGTATGGCTAGAGATTGAGCTGTAAAATAATCTTACCAGCCCTGGGAAATTAAATGAAATATTGTCTCAATTTTCAACATGATTGATGATACAGAGCATGATGACAAAGTCAGAATGAGTAATTGGAGTACACGGATGGAAAAGGAAAGCACCATATCAAGGACAGACACTAACTTCAAAGATCCTGATAAACTTCAGTTGCGTGTGGAGAGGGCAAATATTCTCCATGGAGAAATATAGGAAAATTACCACACAAAGTACAGGTCCAGTGTCAAGGATATTTAACAGATTCATCGAATCAAAGACTCTGAAATATGGAGAGTAGGAAACCTCTTGCCAGTGTCAAAAAAAATAAAATTTGATCTAAGTAACTGAAGATTTTCTACTGTGACTTCAACACTATGTTATCCTTGTAGGAGGAAAAACATGACAAAAAGGTAGCTGCGTGACAGAAGAAGGGATGAAATGCAACATGGTTCTATGAAAGGCTGAATGTAAAGAGCAAATCTGATCTTTTTCTTTAGTAAAATGGTTGATTTTCTGGGTGAAGAAAATACATATATCAGTAACTTCAGAAGAACAATGTATACATTGCCATGTAGGAAGTTTTAATTGAAACAACGAGATTAAGAAAATATTTTCAAGATGGACATGACTGATGAAACATGAGTAGTTCTGGAAAGGGATGTTGTTAGTCATGTTCTTGAAGGACCAGCTTTGAACATATTAGATCAGCTCCATACATAAAATAATTGGGAGGATGTTCACAAAATTTCCCATAGACTTAAATCTGGAAATTCATTTTCAATACAGGGAGTGCCTAGAATATCTTGCTGGATAAACTTCTGTCCTAGATTCAGTGAAATTAGACAGCACGTAGATGTTATAATGTATGTAGTTCACTAATTGACACTGCTATCATCATCTGGAGGGATTATGAGTGAAAATGGTACAAAAGAGATCCTGGTGTTCTGCTACGAACCTCCAAAAAAACATGACCTTTTGTGGTGGGTTAGCCCTTGGCTCG
>NW_010125560.1:27424-30780 GCF_000699245.1 Pterocles gutturalis | reverse complement strand
ACACAGTTCAATCACAATACCAGTGTGATTCCTATTACCTGTCTCTACAATATGTACAGTGTCATAATACTGGGTGTGCCCTGTGCTGGTTTTGTCTGAGATAGAGTGATTTTTTTCCATATTAGCTTGTATGGGACTATGCTTTGGATTTGTGCTGAAAACAATGTTGATAAGGGGTGTTGTTGTTATTGCTGAGCAGTGCTTACACAAAGTCAAGTCTTCTTTTGCTCCTCACACCATTCCACCAGCGAGTAGTCTGGGGGTGCACAAGAAGCTGGGAGGGGACACGGCTGGGACAGCTGAGCCCAACAGACGAAAAGGATATTCCATACCACATGACATCATGCTCAGTGTATAAGGCTGGGGAAAGAAGAAGGAAGTATGGGACTTTCAGAGTTACCGTTACACTTGATGGAGCCCTCCTTTCCTGGAGATTGCTGAACACCTGCCTACTGATGGGAAGAGGTGAATTAATTTCTTATTTTACTTTGCTTGCATATGTGGTTTTTGCTTTACCTATTAAACTGTCTTCATCTCAACCCACGTGTTTTCTCACTCTTATTCTTCTGATTCTCCCCCCCAATTCCACTGGAGGGGAGTGAGTGAGCAGCTGTGTGGTGCTTATTTGCCTGCTGGGGTTAAACAACGGCAATCCTTTCTGGCACCCAACATTGGGCTCGAAGGGTTTGAGATAATGACGGATTTGATTGAAATGTGCTAGATCAAATTTATAGCTGTTATTACTTTTTAGCTATTAATTGACAGGCTTCTATGCTTGCCGTGGGGCTTGCTTGCCCTACTGTATATTAGTCTAATATTGCTTTTTGCTTTTACTGCTGTTTCTGTACTGGACAGGCTGGAACTCCAGTGTGAACTGGAGTCAAAGGGATTAAGACCTGTGGATGACTCCACATGGAAGCAGGACACACAAAAGCATCTGTAGCCATGGATAAGTCCACACAGAGCAGGTATATCTCAAAGCATCTGTGGCTGTGATTATATCTGTGCCACAGCAGGTATACCTCTGAAGGGACTGTGGCCCAACGATAAAGTCCACCATGGAGAAGGTACAACTCACAGCACCTGTGGCTGTGGATAAGTCCATGCTGCAGCAAATACACCAGAAACATCAGTAGCGGTGTGTGAGGTCATTCTGGAGCACATCAAAGTGCGTGGCCATGGTGTCACAGCCCACTACTGGGTAGTGACGTGACATCTGGGGTCAGATACCCAGCAGGAGATTAAGGCACAAGTGAGGTCAAATATTGTCAACACCCAAAATCAACCCTTTATTGACTCTGTTTTAAAGGGAAAAGGAAACGGGAAAGAGAGAGAGATTAGACAACCGGGGGTGGAAATAAAAGGTATATCACCACCGAATGTCCACAGCAGGGGATCAGGGGTTCCATTCTGGCCCAACAGGACTCCCAGTTGTTTCTCAAACAGACGGAGGCGTGGTGTGTCAGTCACGGCAAAAGGGCCCTTGAGGCCTTTACAGCGGGTATTGATACAGTTTTCATCTCCAATCATTGACCGTTACATAGCTTCACCATCCAATCGCGGCATTACGTGCAGCAATCGTGCACCGCCCACGCGCCGTACTGTGCTGTGCCACACTGCACTGTGCCACACTGCACTGTGCCACGCTGGGCTGTGCCATGCTGGGCTGTGCCACCACTGGCCCGGCGGTATGTCTGGGGGGGGCGGGAACTGCTGCCCCTCAGCAAGGCCCCGGGCTGCTGCCAGGGAGGGCGCGGGCAAGGAAGCCAGGCATCAGGGCCCTGGGGGCTGGCCTCTGCAAAGCTTGACAAAGCCACAGCTTCTCACCCCAAGTGTCACCCGGAGCTCCACATGTGGTTTCCTAAGGCAAAATGGTTGTGCATGAAATTCAAGACAAACAAAACCTCCGCACATGGATAAGCCCATGACAGAGCAGGTACGCCCCTGGAGGGACTGCAGCCATGGGTAAGGCCATGTTGGAGAAGATTCACTTCTGAAGGGACTGTGGATGTGGGCAAGGCCATGTTGGAGTGGGTGTATCTCTGAAGGCATTTTGGCCCATGGAGAAGGCCATGCTGGAACGAGGGCACCTCAAAGTGACTGTGGGTGTTCATAAGTCTATGCCACAGCAGATATACCCCTGGAGAGACTGTGGCTCATAAATAAGGCTCCATTTGCTGCAGGTAGACCCCTAAGGGACTGCAGTCTGTGGATAAATCCAGCTGGGGCATACGCAAGAAAGGAGTTCATTGCAATGTTAAACTCTGTGGTCTGGTCCAAAGGGACCAAGGGTGGAGATTGTAATGGAAATACCTTTAAATCTTGTAACCCATGATTTGAGTTGCACGCTACAGGGATTTCTGTAGCAGGAACCACCTGAACCAATGGAGAACAAGTCTTACAAGAAGAAGTGCAAGTACAGCAGTGACCTGACCTGAGCTGGTTTTGGTGCCCAATAACTCCACATAACACACCACCTTTCTTATCCTGAGTGACCACCATAACAGAGGAGCCCAAAGTCATGGACTAAATGAACTCAGTGGATGTTTTGTGGACATTTGGGGACATTTTATGGGCATTTTACAGGAGTGATCCATAGACTAAGGGAATGAAGTCTGGGTATTATATCAAAGGATGGGAAGATGCATGGGGGTTAATGAGGATGTATTAGATATTGTGTGACCTGAGTGTGACATAATATTATGGAATAAAGAGTGGAGAAGGAATAAGACTGTTGTGGTTTAACACCAGCCAGCAAAAGCACCACAGCTGCTTGCTCACTCCTCCCCTCAGAGGGATGAGGGAGAGAATCGGAAGCTTATGTCACCAATTTATTTGAGTCCTATGGGCTCTGGACATAAATTAAAAGATTCTAAACTAAGCAGACAATAAATACAGAATAAACAAAAATTTGTGACTGAAATTGTAAAATTGCTTGTAGCAATATTGTTTTTTGTTTAATGTTGCAAAAAGCATACCTACCAATATTTTCCCTTTATAAAACACTAAAAATAAATCATTCAGCTTTGGCCAAAGTTGTTTCCTTTTCATAGCATCAAGCGTGTTTGCATATCGTGTTGCTAGCATAAAACATCGACAGAAATGAGGATAATGGTGAAGCTGTTTAGCTGGTTTTGTTTCTTTCTCATGTGGAAGTAAGCATATCCGTCTGTGTGCAACTTCAGTAAATCAGTGTTCTTTTCACATTCTCAGAACAGCTCCAGATTTTTTTGCTTGTTTACTAGGTTTTGGGGTGTTTGGTGTTTGTTTGTTTGCTTAACTGATGTATGTGCATGATTGCTTTTCTTGACATTTAATACCTCTAAGGCCAGAACAGTTCAAAACTCTGAGATTTT
>NW_010125560.1:26856-27412 GCF_000699245.1 Pterocles gutturalis | reverse complement strand
ATTTGGCTTAGCCATATTGCTCCTTTTTATCTCCTGATCTTTTAACTTTAAGGGTGTATTTTGGGTAATGTTACAATACCTGTTATCTTGCTTTCATTTTCTATTAGCTTGCTGCTTTCACAGATGTAAGAAAAAGCTATGGATATCTAAAGATACTGCCCTTTACTGAGTCAACCTAATACCAACTACTAAAATTTGTCACTAGTCTGTAACTAAAACTAAGCAAAACCAAATGCTATATATAGATTACAGTGCAACAATAGTACTAAACATTTTGTACAATAAATTAACTGTTTTTGAATATGAAGAATTTGCTGATAGATTTGCTAACCTGAACACTAATAATGTCTGTTTATCCCTTCATATTTCATTCTGTATAATTACAAGGGTAAATGCTGAAGTAATTGCATAAACTTCTCATAGCTTTTGCCCACAGAAAGTATAAGGCTGAGGATCTAGTCATTAAACCAAAACTAGAAAGTAAGGATTTTAGCGGGAATAATTCTCTTTAGTACTGCAATTTATCAGTCAGCTAAATCATCTTACCTTAAAAAAA
>NW_010125560.1:0-26838 GCF_000699245.1 Pterocles gutturalis | reverse complement strand
AGAGGAAAGGATATGCTGAAACTTCTGCTGGGTCAACATGGCCCTCACAATCTAGAGAAGATAAAATATATGTGAAATTTTCTTTCTCTGAGCTTGAGAATAATATTAATTCTTATGTGCCTGTTCCTGTACAGTGTCAACAGTGTTTATACATGCATTGTGAAGAGTTGCTGATTAAGCATCTAAAGTTTTCAAAAGTCTTTCTAATGAAAAAAATGCTACTAAGAGCAATAATAAAAATATTTTTTATTTTAAAACAAAAAAATAAGCAAGCAAACAAAACCAACAAACAAATACCTTAATTCTACTCAGTCTCTGTTATTCCATATTAGAGATTAAGCCATTAATATTACCTAGTATTAATACTACTAGGTGTTTGTGGCAGGTTGTAGAATCAGTAAACTGCCACAATTGTCCAATGTAACTGTACGTTTTTATCTAGGCATTCGCATACTGATGTAGAAGTGTCTTAGTTTCAATTTGCTAGTAGCCTGTTTTCCATTTAGATGATAGACCATTTAGACATGATAGACCAGAAATTATAATAAGAATTTCCATTTTCAGGAAGAGGTAAGCCTGCTGGAACTGCAAAGTTAGACATCTACAAGTCACATCTATTTACTTACCCAGTGAAGCTTATATTTTTGGTGGTATAAGTCATGAACGGAACTGTAGTTGCAGTACTCCTGTGCTTGATTTTGAAAGGTGCACAGTATGTTTCAGGGGATGTTAAATCATATTTGTCATGTAACTTGCATATTCAGAAAGGTTCATCACCACATAGTGTTTAATAATTTTTAGTAATTATTGCACAAGAGAGACAAAACTTAGGAAAGCAACTACAGTTTGAAAAAGAATTGAAGTGTCAAAAAAGTCAATAACATAGATTTCCCAGTTTGCTTAATGGGGAACAAATATACAGCATGGTTACACTTAAGTTTTAGGGGGGATTGTTTTATCATAACAACACTAAATTGCTGCATTCCTCTTACTAATACCAGTTTATTTGTCAAAATGTTCTTGTTTCACTGAAAAATAATTGCCAGAGATAGGTGGAGGAGAAAGACTAAGGTAGCAAACTGAGCTGTCAGCACAGCTGAGCATGGAACTCACCTTTGCAGAGTGCTGGAGACCTGAAGTCTATCACCATTATTCTCTCAGAGGGGCTGTGCAAAGGTCAGATACATAATACACCATATAAAACTCTGACAGCTGTATAAAAATGTTAACTGCAACCGTAGTCTTTTCCAATAACTCTAGTGTATGCTTCAGTAGATTCCTTTCAAGTAAAAATAAATAAATAATAAAATTGCAACTACAATTGTGATTATAAAAGAGGTACAGTACTTGTCACTGTCCCCAGAATATGAATTTATTTCAATTGTGAGCAATTAATTGAAACATGCAGAGTGAATTAATGGTATTAACAGGATCACTAGATAAGAACTATGGAGATGTCTAAAGAAAGAAAAATAATCTAGGTTAAAATCTGGGTTACTGAAGAACACCACATTGAATAGTGTAGTATGACCTCTTGTGGGAAAGTTGTATCTTGTTCTGTCTAAGGAATACTCATCAGAAAACATGCATGTTATTTCACCTTATGTGAGCTTTGAGGAAGGAGAATGGAAAGATGATAGCACAGTGGTTGAGCTCCTGGCCCACATTTCTTCTTTAGTCTCTTGCCTTGTTAAAAAGAAAGGTTTTCAATTTTACAAGGTCAACAAATAGACCCAAGTACAGAAAAAAAATTTTCTTTGTTATGAAATACATCTGTAAAAATATGAAAGTTTAATGTTAAGTGTATAAGATCTTTGGTTGTGAATGTGTTATGAGCTTTTTTAAACTGATATGCTATTTCATAAAAAATTGAATTGTCCTTTATTTTAAACCTCAACGTACAATTCTTGGTAATACTGTATGTGACAACAATTTATGAAGTAATAAATTTCATATCAGTCTGGGGTAAAAAAAAAATATTTCTACTTTGCTATTTTATTAAGTTGTTAAAGATGTAAGCAGCCTGACTACATTTAGCTTGCAGGTTCAAATATTTGTATAAAGCTATAGGAGTGCGCACATGCACACACAGAGAAAAATCCAGAATTTATCTTTTGGCCTTAAATTTTTTTTTTTTTTTAATTCAGTGTATCTGACAAAACAGTAAGTATTGCAGTGATACTAAACAGGTGTCTTGCAGAACAGAATGTCTTTCAACATTTTTAAAATACATTTTGTATGAGCCTGCATTTCTGTATTTGTTAGCTTTGTTCTTTTCAGGAAGAAGTAGTTTTCGATCACATATTTCCTATTCATAATGAAGAGGTAACAGAAAAGTAGGTGTTAATGTGTACTATGCTTAATTCGTTATATCTATAATTAGATAATACAAATGACATAGATTAATAAGGATTTCTTTATTTAGTAGAACTATAGGTTATTATTATAAGAATTATTTTTGTTTATTAAAATTTTCTTTATAATAAACTGGATCTACCTTAGCTTGGAATAAAAACAGCTGTGCTGAGTTTGTTGATAGAACTATTATGACAGTAATTTCTTATATGTGATCTGTTTTATAACACTGGTGTAAAGTATAGATGATCTAATCTAGAATTCAAAGAAGAGAATTATAACATACCATCTTTTACAGTCTACTAAAATCCTCAGACTGAAATTAAGACTCTAGTGGAGAATCTAATAATGTTCAAGCAATATGATCCTGTATGGTATGATTACAAATTGCATATATATGGATGTTAGCACTCTTGGGGCATCAGACTTTCAATTTTCCATATCACTGATCTCTTTTCTTCATTAACTGAATGAAAAAAAAAAAAAACAAACTACTCATTCATAAGGCAATAAAATGTAAACATTCACCAACCTAGTTTTTATTTATTTACTTATTGCTACTTTTGCAGAAAAATAGAATAGAAAAACATGACTTGACCAACGTTTGAATAATAGGCCCTCGACACTTGAATAACAGATTCATGACCTGAATAATTGTTGGCAGACTGTAAAGCAGAATTAGATCGTGATCTTTTATGTATTTAAGCAGATACTTAGTCCATTAATTTCATTTGTGCTACATCTGCAAGACAACACCATAAAACTTAATTGCTCTTCATCCAGCTTTGAGAATAGTGAATTTTCTTCTGTCCTTCACATTCTTTAAGTGTATTAGGTCCACCCTCATGAAAAGTAACTCTTGCAGCATTTTTTAAATGAAGCCAACATGTAGCACTACATTGAAGAATACTCCAAAAATTTGGAATAGTAGGACTCTATTTCCATGAGAAGCATACAGTTAATATAAACTGTATTTGCACAATGATATAGCACAATAATGTCCCCTCCCATCTTTAGGACTAAATTATCTTTAAAGATCTTTTCCAACCCAAACCGTTCTATGATTTTGTGACCCTACCATAAATAATACAGCCAGTTAGAAAAGGAAAAGGATTTTTTTCCTGGGGATGAAGAGAGAGGAAAACCAACAAAACATTTGGATTCAGAATCCTCATTTAGAAGCTTGTCAAAGTAATTAGTGATGATGCCGACAAAATACCTGCCCCGGTTAGTAAGCACTTCCTGTTCCTCATTAACCAATTGACTTTCAGGTCATACATCATATCTCTAAAAATAAAGCCACTTTCATGGTGAATTGCTTAAATAAATACATAATTAATGCCTGGTAACAGGATTATAAATCTGCATAGAAACAATATTGTAATAACACGGACAAATTACCACGTTAGGCAGCATGTAAGTAATATATAAAATATATGTTGTTTGCTTTTTGTTGTTGTTGCTGGTTTTAGCTGGATTAAATAAACTGTGATTTGCTTTATGCATAAAAAAAGATAGCTCTTCTAGGACCTACAGGAATGTTTTACAACAATCTTAAGAAGCTTTCATACAGTTAACATGTCACTTACCCGAGTGAACACAAAAGTGAGAGAATGACTGCCACAAAAAATGAACAATACAAGTGTGTAATTTGTTGCAAAGAGATAAAATAATGGCATAAAATAAATTGTACCATTTATAACTCGATGAGTTTGTGTTTTGGGTTTTTTGTTTTGTTTTGGGGTGGGGGTTTTTTTGGTGTTGGTTTTGGATTTTTCCTTTTTTATATGCCCTCTCTCCCCCCAAATGTTGCAACAATACTGACAGGACAAAAAAGAAAAATAGCATTAGGATAGCTAAAACAATTTTCTTAATTTATTTAATGTTTCAATGTGATTTTACACAAGGTAAAATCTGTTGTAATTTTACTTGTTATTATTCTTTAAGGCCTCTGTGTTGCAGCTGGTTGAAGACACCAGAAATATGCAAGTTTTCAACTTATTTTACTGTCTAATTATTCTTTACACTAAAAAGCTTTGCTTCGTGGCTCTGGCACATTAGCTACTCTCAGGTGGCTTTTTATTTCAAGAAAGAAGTTGAGAAGAAATTCAGATAAATTTTGAGCACAAATTTCCATCCTTTATAAACATATAAGCTAACCTATTTGTTAACAAAAATGTCAGTTTTACTGAGGAGTGGAATACCTGATGAGGTAAAATAAAGCTGATCATGTCCTTATAATGAAATATTATATACTGATTTTGAATATTAAATGAAATATGAAAATGTTAGGGTGATGGAAAAATCTACCATTATTTCAGAGGGGCTGAAGAATCAGATTTAATACAGAGAAGGTCTGAACTGAGTGTACTGTTCTTTACACAAACTTCAGTTACAAGAGTTTGCATTCATGATTCCTTGTTAACCCACGACAACAGTTTGCCACTTTTAGTTATAATGGTGAGAAGGAATAATCTGGTCTGAACTGTAGTATAAAAAAGACAAAGATTTTTTACACATAATTGTTCTTCAAGATTAGACTTTCTGGCTGAATTAAAATTAATATCTCAAGGCACATTTCATCTGAAATTAAATACTAAAAATGGAAAACATCACATATTGTTACTCAGGTTGTTTAAATGTTTAATTGTGCTGATTACTAACATTGTGTCTATTATTTTGAATGTGAATTTGTCTCATCTCCACATCCTAAAACAGATCCTCAGTCAAATAAAAGAGGCCTCAAATAAAATTAAATAAAATTGACCTCAATCATGTCATCTTTTCACCTCTTTTTGATAATTAGAGACCAAACTACTCAAGTTCTTGCAGGTTGTGTGGTCTTTTCAGAATTTGAATATTAATTAGCAGTTATTTCTGGACACTTTCCAAGGTTTTTTTTTAGTCAAAAGAACTGAGAGTCTTCAATACTAAATAACATCTATCTAATATTAAAAAAAACCCCAAACTTAATTACTATGTTATTATATCTGTAGCCTATAATGGGCTATTTAATGCTGTACAATATGACATAACTTGACAAGGCATGATACAAAAACTAAACATTATGAAATACGTGAAATGGAATATAGAAAAAATAATTCTTAAACGTATTTAATATTTTACAGTATCTTTACATATTATTTTGTTTTTGTCTGGTTTTCATATGGCCATTTTCATATTTCATCTAGAATAAAAAGAAATCTAAAAACTTCAGGATTGTCCATGAAACAATGATCTTAATATTTTGCCATTTTAACTAACAAAAATCTTTATGTTTTGCAGTTTGCAATATTTTGCAATTTTAATATTATAGAAGTCTAGTACAAAATCAGACATCTATACTTCTAAACCAAATGTGAAGCTCTGCAAGAATCTGTACAAGTTTATTTAAGAAAATATTTCCCATATAATTATATTGATTGGTAATAGTTTTGTTCTTCATTGTGGGACCATTATTGTGCTGTAGATCAATCACACCATTTTTTATGTCAATCTTTCAATCACCAGCACTTTTATTTCTCTCAGGCATAACTTTTTTCCCCAATAATATACTATTTATTACAATAAGCACAATTTACATTATTATAATACACACTGTTAGATATTTGGAAACAGTTTCTAAGAAATGTTGAGAGAACAATCTTGGTTTGTTTCGTGTTACCATAAAACTATGGCTAGGTAACCCCATTTTCCAATACCATGTAAAGAAGAAGTTATTTTGCCTGAAAGACGCTGGAAGCCAATGTTTCCTTATAGTTGTTTTAAAAGTCAATTAAAAGTGGTTTTAAAAGGATTGCATGGGTAGTAAAAGGTCTGTTCATAACATTATCTCCAATTTACAACAGATGTTTTAAGAATTGTTCTGGAACCAGTGGCGAATGGTTGTGTGAATGCGTAAAGCATGAAAAAATGCTGTTTATTATTTTGAGTTCTAAGAAATGGAAGAATTGAAGCAAGGCTTCTGGTAAATTGAATACCTGAAAAAAACCAACCAACCAACAAGTCAGAAACCCCCAAACAAACTTGAATTCTTACACCACTCAAGATATCAAAGATAATTATACTGAAAGCAAGTGACTATATGGGAATTTAAATTTACACAAAGGAATACCATTGAAAGGCCGGGACTGCTTCTTCACAGAAATGTTTAATTATTGGAAATTCCAAATACATTGTCCAAAGTTTAGCTATGTTAAGACAGAGTTAATGCCTAGAGAAACAGAAAATTAAAAGTTCTATACATAATAAGTGATCTATTTATCAATTTTTTCCAGAAATACAGATAACACAGTTCATGTGGTTTTATGTCAGTTAATGCTTGTGTAAACTCATGCAACTTTAATGTAAATATCAAAAACAATAAGGGTGCAATGCCATATAAAAATGCTTCTCACAAGTAAAGTTTATATTGGCACAGACTATGGATTACTAAACTTCAACTTTAAACTCACTTTATTTCTAAGCAGATATCTTGGTGACTGTGGTGGGTTGACGCTGGCTGGATGCCAGGTGCCCACGAAAGCCTCTGTGTCACTCCCCCTCCTCAGCTGGGCAGGGGACAGAAAGTATAACAAAAGGCTTGTAGGTCAAGATAAAGACAGGGAGATCACTCAGCGATTACTGTCACAGGCAAAACAGACTGGACTAGGGAAAAAAATTAATTTAATTTGTTACCAGTCAAATCAGAGTAGGATAATGCGAAATAAAACCAAATCTTAAAACACATTCCTCCCACATCTCCCTTCTTTCTGAGCTCAACTTCACTCCCAACTTTCTCCACCTCCTCCCCGCAACCAGCACAGGGGGATAGGGAATGGGGGCTGTGGTCAGTTCATCACATGTTGTTCTTGCTGCTCCTTCCTCCTCAGTGGGAGGACTCCTCACACTCTTGCCCTGCTCCAGTGTGGGGTCCTTCCCATGGGAGACAGTCCTCCATGAACTTCTCCAATGTGAGTCCTTCCCACATGCTGCAGTTCTTCACGAACTGCTCCAACGTGGGTCCCCCATGGGGTCGCAAGTCCTGCCAGCAAACCTGCTCCAGCCTGGGCTCCTATGTCCACGGGTCCACAGGTCCTGCCAGGAGCCTGCTCCAGTGTGAGCTCTCCACAGGGTCACAGACTCCTTCATTCACATCCACCTGCTCTGGTGTGAGGTCCCCAGGGGCTGCAGGTGTGTCTCTGCTCCCCCTTTACCTCCATGGCTGCAGGGGCACAGCTGCCTCACCATGGGCTGCACCACAGGCTGCAGAGGAATCTCTCCTCTGGTGCTTGGAGTAACTCCTCCCCCTCCTTCTTCACTGACCTTGGTAGTGTCTGCAGGGTTGTTTCTCACACACATTCTCACTCGTTTCTCCAGCTGCAGTTCTGCAGTTTTTTTTTTCCCTCTTCTTAAATATGCTCTCACAAAGGCACTACCATTGCCATTTGATGGGCTCAGCCCTGACCAGCAGCAGGTCCTGCTTGGAGCTGGCTTGTATTGGCTCTGTCAGACATGGGGGAAGCTTCCAGCAGCTTCTCACAGAAGCCACCCCTGTAGCCCCCCTGTTACTAAAACTTTGCCATGAAAACTCCATGCAGTGAGGAAATATTGCTTGATAAAAATGGCTGTCATATTAAAATACAATACAAATGAAAGGATGATCAATTCCTCATGCAAACAACGATGCTTAGAGTGCTTACAATAATTCAGACGTCAAGACAGGGCATTAAAAATGTACAACAGAAAACAAATGGCTGATTTAACATTTATACAGAGGGAAACCTGTGAACAGAAAAACTTGTTAAATAGACTAATGTAATAAAAATATGGTAGGAAAATTAGCTCCAGATTAAAAATTCAGCAACCTTAATGCATTAAGAGTGTTGAACTAAATATTAATAAAAAACAATAGGTCATGGACATCTGAAACTTAATACAAGCAAGGACTTGCCTCTTGGCATTACAATGGAGTTTGTAGCTATATCACTGCACCTATGTGTGATATAGTGTAAATTTGTTCTTATATTTTATCTACACTAAAGTATCTGTGCTTATATCTTTGGACAAGTGATCCTTGGGTGTCAAGTCAATGAAGTTATGACAAACTTACACCTTGTGATCTTTCATCTTCAGTCTCTACATATCTGTCATACAAAGGCTCAAACATGTACAAGGATATCAGACAAAGGTACAACAGAGTTGTTGGTTCTTCAGAACTGCTGTTCCTGGAATTGATAATTTTAGACTGAAAATTCATTTAGAGCTGTGTTATTGTGTTATTTTAAAAATAATATTAAAAAAAAAAATCACCATCATATGAATACATTTACTGGCTGAAAATCAACCTTGCAAAAATTACTAAGCATGAGAGACAGCTAAACTCTGTGTTCAGCCAGTCACCATTTTGAAGAACTAGCCTTGTGTCTTTTTAAGAGACAAAATAAATGGATGCTTATAATTTATTTTAATACAAGAAAGAGTCAAATAGTTATGGTTCTTGGCAGAGTTATTACACTGAAATAATTATTCTGGTGCTTTCATTTAAAAATGGAATTACATAAAGAGAAAGGAGTGCTCTAGATGACAATGTGAAGAGTTGGGGAACCAGAAATTCTCAGAAATTCAGGTCCCAGATAAGTTAATAAATTTACATACAGAAACATTTCTTTATTAAACCAAAATTGCCTTCTAAGAGGGACAATTCACAGAACTTCCTTAGCAAAATCCCACTAACGAGGCTGTACTGGTTTAGTCAACTTGCTTCCTGGGAGTCAAGAATTACATAATCAGAGAACTAGAAAGAAAAACTTGTCCTTGCTCAGCTATCTGAGGTTTACATATACAGAAAATCAATCTTATTCCATTTATATGCCATCAACTTTTTTGTCCATTTTCCTTTCAACTTGTAAAAAACCAGCCTACAAGGTAACTGATGAAAAAAGATTAATAGATATACTATCAACTGGAAATTAATGAAGAAAATTGTCTGTGTTAGTAACCATAACATCTATTATAAGTTAATGAATTGAAAAATGGAGTTTACTTCTGAAGTCTGAAACGTATCAACCATAAAAATAATTGATTTTGTATGTGGATTATGACCTATTCATTTCCATTAATTGCTCTGATCTTTGAAAATCTAGCACTTCTGAATGACTCCAAGGCAATACACTCATTTATGTTCAGCCAAGAGACTCGTATTTATAGCTTATAAATTTGCTCACAGCATGGAAAATATCCTAGTGCTGTTACCTTATATGAAAGCGAAAATGTAATACTTTACATTCATCTTACCATCTGTTAGTTATATCCAATAGTAACTTGTGGTTCATAGCATAATATAAAGATCAGATATCTTTTTAGTGTGTATATAGCCCAAAAAGATAAAGAACCTCAATCAAATTTATTGAAAACAATATATTCATGGTAATTTAATGAGGAATTAGATTAGGTTCTGCTGAACATCCTACCGCTGATATTTACAGGCTGTAAAACAAGTGATCTATTAGCAAAAGATGGAGACAATAAAGTTCAGATAAATGAAATCAGATGTTGATTTTACCTTAAAATTTGAATTGCATTTTTAACTAAAAACTCCATTCTGTCGTCTTGTATAAGGCATCCTGTATGTCTACAAGGCATGTATAATTGCTTTGTCTGTCTATATATTTTTTATCCTGCGTAGAAGTTTAGAATCCACTCAAACATAAATTTGAAAAAGAGTCTAAATTCTGAAAGATAAAACGAATCCATGAAACTTAATTGTCATAGAGAGGAGTTGCAGTTCATCAGGAGCACGCATATGTATATTGGCAGAACAATCATCATGTATCTAGATCCAGGTACATGTTTATTTTATGCTCATTTGGGCATTAAGCTATAGAAATTAGGTGCAATTAATTTCTTAAAAGGAACTTATATCTGTTTCAAATATATTCCTGTCTTTACTATTTTTTTTTTGGGCCAGATTCCAAATGCTTAAATGCCACAAAGTAATAATTGTCACAGATTGTAGCCCTAGTTGATGGCAGGATTGATTTTGTGTGGAGAAGTTTCTGATTTTTAAACACTATTGAGGATTTTTTGAGGCCAAAAAAAACCTTCATACCACCAGACCTGAAATTCACTGGAACAAAATAAAACCTAGTGATTTAAAACTCTCTGGTTTTTACTTCTACTTAGATAATCTTACTTTTTCATCATAATTTCTCCGAGAAAAATTTGCATTAGTTGTACATGAATGTCTTTTAGTATAACTAAACAATTAGGATTAATTAATTTCTATCTACATAACAGGGGCTGTGTTCTGAGAAAAGGTCTAGAAGTTGAAAAGAACAAATAGCTAGGCTTAAATTTCCTTGTGGCAAAAGGGGATAGTACAGCTTTCAAGATGGTGAAAAAGAGGTGAAAAAAACTTCTCAGGCACTAAATATAATTTATAACACTAAACTGGAATAGTGTACTCAGTTTTGTTGCATGTATCTCTCTGTGATTGACATCTATAGCCTTTAGAAAATAAAGCCACAAATATGATTGAAGAACAAAATCAATCCTAGACATATGTGTTAGAAATCAGATGCTGAAACTCAGTGGAAAGATATGACAACCTGACATGTTAAGAAGCAGTTGGAAGTAATTCAAGTGTGGACTGATGAAGACCTGTTCATTTATCCCATGAAAACAGACGTAGATTTGCTTAAAGCAACTGTGAATTATGTGGTATATGTTTCCTGTTCTTTATTCTTTTACTCTCACTTATAAAGACATGTAACATACACTGAGTTATGAAAATGACTAAACTTTGTAAGACAAGTGAATGTTATCAGCAAATTTGAGGAAAATCACAAAAAGCTCATGTACTAGAGATTAGACACAATGGAATGGAATAGTAGGAGAAAGGGTTCTTATAAGGGACTCTCCATGAGAGTGAAAAACGGGATACAAGCTTGTTACAAAGTCCAGCTCCATCTTTAAGCAGGAAGGGCTTTGCTCTTTCACCTTTAAAGCTATCTAGAAACTCAGGCTTTGTTTGGTGTTTTTACTTAAACGTGAACTTTCATGATTCTTGTTGTAGTAAGAGACATACTGTCAAAACTAAAGGAGAGAAAGTAGATCCACAACTGCTCCAAAAATTTTTTTATCATATGGGAATTTCTCACAATTCAAAAATTCTTTTTCTTGGGCTTCTATTGATTTTTAAAATTGGTTCTACTGGGGTAAAATTAAGGAGCTGAAAGTCATATAAGCTGCATACAAGGGCAATGTTGACTACCAGTCCAAGAAAAATCAAAGAACTTAATTTTAGCCTATGAGAATTGTGTCTTTCAGACAAAGCTCTACCAGTTGCAGGGTTACCTTGGCACTGTGAGCAGGAAATTGGACAATGCTGCTAGTTACTTAAGTAAAAATGAGTTTTGCATTATATATTTTTTAAACAATCTTGGGATAAATTACACTTATTAAATTGGAATTTGTTTATTAACTGGATTCTTATTTATAAATTTTAAAGCCTAATGAGTTGCACTCCATATTTTTTGTTTCAAAGTAAAAGTAAATTTTGTCACAGTGTTACAGCAAGCCACTGCAATTTATTATTTCAAAGGTTAGAAGGTAATAACTTGATTTAACCGCAGATATTGGTTTTGTGTTTCCCTGGTACTGTGCAGAATTCTGGATAAACATTAATTATTCATAGAACAATTAGTTTTAATTAGCACTTTTGTAGAGTCCCATATGGTTTCAGACATCTCTAGTTCACTAATGTAAACTATTTGACAGAAGATATTGTGAAAGATTGAAAAGCTTTACTGGTGTCAATAAATGGCATGAGGAGAAAAAAAAAAACCAACAAAACATTTCTTTGGGTATCACAAAAAAAAAGAAAGTACAAACACTCTTGTGTTTAAATCCCGATTCTGAATTTTGCTATTTCTTCAGTGCAGAATAAACTGCATGAGACAACCGTTTTGCTTCAGTGAAAAGAACTGAGATGAAAACATTTTTTTTTTTTTCTCCTTTGGTGATCACATTGCTCACATAGTTTAGTAAAATTGTGCCTGATTATGCTATCACAGTGTTATGAAATACTTACAGACTTGTTAGTTATATCATTTTAGTATGCATGTATTCAGATTCCAGGAAAGCTAGCATTAATTATATTCTGATTACTGAGCTCTAGAGATGTTAGAGGCCTCTGTTGTGGCTTTCTATTCTTCTCTTATTCCTCCTCCCCTCTTTTAGGTACAAAAAAAGAAACAGAAGAAATAGCCATAAGAAGTAGAGAGAAAACAAAGTTCCAGATGTAACAGATCAGAGTTTTAAAGTGAAGGACTTTCAAATGATTTTGAGCAAGGGAGACTGGAGATTATGCTATCAATGGGAAAGCTTAACAACTAGAAATTGGGAGTATAATAGGATGACTCTAGGTGAGATAAAGTGCTAGAACAAGTGCATTCTGGCTGTAGTTTGATAAGAGAGTAACACGCTTATTGGCTCCAGAGTGCCAAGGGTACCAGACCAAAACTCTAAGCAATCAGAAGAATTCAATGATCTTGACTAAAACTTGTATAGTTCATAGTTTGTCGGAGATGGACTGACCAGTTATATTGGTGTTTCATCAGCTTGTATTATAGCCATCCCATAGAATTTTCCTATGTCTTTTTGATGGTCTCTACTCCTTGCTCTGTTAAACTGCTGTACTGTGTCAGGAGTCTTGCAGAAGACGTTTTACTCAAGGAGTTATTGATCTTGGGCAAGCCATGTCCACTCCATCGAACCTTGACTCACAGCTTGAAAAGCCCATTTGTTAGCATGAGTGACTGCGCTATAACTCCATGTATGTAATAATACTAAGGGAAATGTGCTGTAATGCTCTGGATACGTGTTCCTAGTTACATGTAGCTAGATATGCTCTGGTGGACGTTAGGGAAAAGATAACAGTATTGGGACATGTTTGAGGTTATTTTCATAGTTTTCTTATATTTTCTAACTTCCTGGAAGTAGTTGCAAGCAGCCTCATCACTTATCAGGAAAATGACAGTCAACACTTTGAAGACCCTGTGTGTCCTAGCAAATATATTTTGCAGTTACTAATGAAAGGACTTAGGCTTTATACTGACATAGCAGAGCAGGGGTCTCAGTCTCACCTAAGCCTGTCTTGGCCTGAGCTGATTTTCATTTGGTTTCACAAGTGGCTGGTGGCCAGGTGATCACTGCTGCACTTGCTTCGGCTGAAGCTCTGGGAATGCCTCCTGTGGTGAAGTCTGACCGAGTGAGGAAGTCACCGTGCAACAGAGTTGTCCTTTCTGTCAGTTCAGTTAGGGTGGACTGTTGTGCAACTACCAAACAACCCGGGAACCAAGGTGAAAGTAACAGACTTGCAGTCCACTTGGAGCATACAAAAATATCCCCAAGTAAACTGTGATATTGAGGAGGAAGAAAATATGGTTACCATATTGTTCCATCAAACAGCTCAGGCCATTGACAAGTTCTTGTAATCTCTCTCCCCTTTTTCTTGAGATCATCAACTTTATCACCCAGAGGAACGTTTGAAGCTGTAACACAACAGCATAGAAGGTGGATAAATACTAGCTTCTTGTACAGGCATTTTATGTGCACTCTTAATGAGGCTTTTCTGTGTTTATTTGGGCCATGAGTGTTAGTAGTGTCTCAGAAGCAGAGTTCGTTGCCCAATGTGCAATAAGCCAATGCACGTGCACAGAGCCGAGATATTGTTTGTTGCCTGTCTGTGCATAAATAGGTAGTAGGTGGTAATTCCACAAAGCTAGCACACCCAGTTTCAGTCACATTGTGTGTTTACACAGTTTAAAACGTTAGTGCCACATCCTTCTAACTACAATTGGTTAATTTTTATCTCAACTATAGTTAGTTAGTTCTTTTCTCACTTTGATTTAAAAATACAGTGTTCCTTAAATTTACCATGCGTGCTCAGTAAGTGGGGGTCTTAATTCAGGTGTGTTGTCCTGACACTTGGAGGTGTGATTTTTAGTATTATATTAAAATGAGGATAGGTCACTCTTGGACAGTGCTAATCACTAACTTGGTTGACTACTCCAAACATACTGATTATTTTCCAGGATGTTCCCATCTTCAAGGATAAATCTAACAAACCTCAGGTGATTAAAAAGTTTTTCTCAACAGGCCCAAGGACAGTCTTCCTAATCCACACAGAGAGTACATATTTATTATGTAAACTAACTTAACTTGCAACAGTATTAGTGTAACTAGGCAATATATCTGCTGTGTTTTGATTATATTGTTAAGGTTAGTCTAACTGTAAATTTCTGGCTCCATACCTATTTTATATTCCCTTTGCCCATAATAAGATTTTGAGTGTGGTACAGTAGAAATGTTAATTCTCTGGCATGACATAATGGGACACCTCATCAGAGATATGCTGAAATAACACTTTTTCTAGGCTGAAGTTGTGCATTTCTGAGACATTTTCAACATCAACCTCTTCTGCTCATTTCTATTCCTCTCATGAATCAAGCCACTCTGTGGAACTTGGCTCTTGGTCAATGCATCTGGCAATATAGCTGATATCATTAGCAAATTTCACCAAAATGACTGACCTCAAAAACATTATCTCTGAGCTAAAGGCAGACTGTTGATGTATAATCTTAATGAACTTTAAAACAAGCAATATAGCTTATTCCTAGACTTCTTATATTAAACCCAAAATATAACCTGTAAAATTCACAACACATGGTGTCATTGCTGTGTAAATAGAAGGCTGCAAACAAACAGTGGCAGGCCAGATACAGCTGCTTCCTATAACAACTATTGACCTTGAAAGAAGAATGCTGGAGCAGCAGGGATCTTCAACCCAAATTCGATTTTTCAGGAATTGCAACTAGCTATCCACAGGAAAAAACAAGCAGCTAGCTAAAAGCATACTGGAATACCGTGTGTCATCTCCAAAGCCCTTGCCTACAAGGGTTTGATATGTGATCAAGCTAAGCCAGCAGCGATTCTGGTAAGCTGAGCATGTAACTGTACCTTGAATTACTTTCATGAATCAGCATGTGTAGACAGGATCTCCAAAAAGAAATGTTGTCATAGTGGTTTCACCAGATGATATAGATACACAGAATAAAGCTTAACATTTTGTCAAATTTATTACCTCATTTTGTATTCTGTAGGGCAAAGGGATAGAGGCATTGAGGAATTAGGAAGAGAATTTATATCCTGAGGAGAGGAGCAAAGTGTCAAGGTGAAAACAATGGCTCTCAATAGACAGAAGGACAACAACTCTCTATCAGAATGTAAGAACTGATTTGCATTGAAAGAAAGAAGAGGGAGAACAGTAGGGCTTTTCACTAGTGGATGTGGTGGAGATAAATATGAACCATACATACTTACATTGACAGAAGCAGGAAATGGCAAACATGTCAGAGAGAAGAAAGTTATCTCAAGATAGTGAAGGGAATTCTATATCCAATATAGATACCTTCATAAGAAAACTTAAGCCCCAAACAAATGACAGCTGATTAACTGTGGGTGGCTGGGGAGAAGTTAGAAGGAAAGGCATCTGTGAACGAAAAAAGGCATTGAGACAGATATTTGTTGGAAAAAAAGAAATTAAATTATGTAGAAATGACCCAAAACCCAAGAGAACATGAATGAATGAGATAGTGCAACTTACAAATGACCTGAAAAGAAACAAAGGAAATACCTGGCAAACGGGAATCTGAATGTGAAAGGATGGAACTCATCTTAAAAGTCAGTCATGTTCTGACAGGACTTAATTTTAATGACAATCTGGGCAAATTAGGGAGAAGAACATGCTAAAGGTAGAGGGGAGGAAGAAGATAAGGAGGGAGTATTTTTATATGTCTGGAAAGTTTATTAAAGGCTGAGACACTTGGAACAAAACTGTTAATAAAAGTTCCAAGCTCCAACCTTATACAGGTAGAACTTAAAATATTTTCTTCAGGATACTTCACTTTATAGGAATGGAGAGCATTTCTTATTTAATCACACATTCAACATTTTAATGAACTGTTATTTCTCGCTATTATACATGCAGGTAGCATTCAAAATAGTCCTGAGTGCAAAAGCACTGCTCTTATTTCAGATATAAATGTACATATTGATTTATACTTAATGAAATACTAAATATGGAAAATACTATGAGGGAAGTAAATTATTTGGAGTAAATTTGACAAACTTGTATAAAATAAAGAATGCATCATAATTTATGGAAATATAGTTGAATTTAATTTATTCAAAAATGACTGAATAATCCTTTATGAATTTTAATATTTTTACAAGTTTATACCACACAGAAATTGCAGACTATATGAACCTAACTTTTTTTTTTTTTAATGAAATAATAGTAATGGCCACTCTTGATCTTGCCAAACAATAGTAGCTTGAGAGCTCTAATGGAAAGAATGGGATCAGAATTATTCCAAAGAGATGTATATTAAAAGAAAGAGCATTCAGAGTAGCCTGACATAATTCCAAAGTACCCAAGGCCTGCTTTGGAATGGTTACCTTTTTTTTTTTTTTTTTTTGCTAGAATGGGTGATGGCAAGAAGAAGTGCCCAAACGTAGTCAGCACAATGCTCAGTGAGTGGTAAGGTGTGTGTATGTGAATGGACTGAATAAACGGTCGTGACGGTCATGCTATGGCAGTGGTCAGATCTCCACAAAGAATGAAAAATCTGTGCTATAAGCTAACACAGATACTAGAGATATTAATCTTCTCCCTTAGTTTTTCTCAGTCCCTTGGCTTTTGTAATAAACTTCTTAAGACAGGTGCATTTTGAATTTCTCTACCCAGATCGGACAGATCTGTTATGAAGGTGTCCTTCTCCAAACTAAAAACTTGTTTTAGTATGCCAGAACACTAGCTTTTGCATAGGAACTAAACTGTGGAGAATCTAAAGAGAGTCATATTTGCATCAATCTATCCTACAAACCATAACAAATCTTATTTTAGAATTTATTTAAGATTTTATTTGCTTATTGAATGTTGGGAATGAAGTATACAACAGCACTTTTTTAACATATTCATTAAAAACAGTTAAAAATCAGGAATTAAAGAGGGGATAATATTCATTAAACATAGCTGATGTTCGTGTAACAAGATTTAAAATTCTACATAAGTTTATAAGAGCAGACGAATGGAAGAGAAATCCATTAAAAGTTACTGAAAATATAGAAAATCCTTCTATCTCTAGGTAGATCCTGCACTGAATAATTGGCCAACAAGACATAATTAAGTGAAGGTATCATACAAACTTCCACTGTCCTTATTTTGCTGTAGATATTCATTTATAACCGTTATTGCGGTCTCACTAGGTTTTTGGCTCTATCTGTTAGAGCCAGTCTAAGATCTCATGCTACTGTGCTTATGCCTCCACGTGGGAAAGAATTCATTGCAACATATAAGGCACTGGTAGCCATATACATTTGATAACACCTAAATTTTAGATGTGTAAACTTTGGAATGGAATCTGAAACTCACAGTATAGTACAGGAAAGGTTACGTGCTTCGGTCCAAAGCAATAGTTAAAAAGTAAAAAACACTCTTTTATATTTCTCAGTTCAAACCCTGTAACTGAGTCTTTATCCTGATTCATAAATCAGGACTGCCTCACTAATTGTCTATTCTCAATTAGTTTTCAGACCATGGTGGAGTTCCAGTGCCTACTATCATATGTTACTCTACTAGTTAGAATATTTGTCCAGTTGAAGATACTAAAGACAGAAGTGTCTCAAATTGATATTTCCATGACTAGTAGCATATTCTGCATCACTCAAATAGTCAGCTTTAAATGTGCAGAGCACAGAATATAGATGCTTACAGGTCTCTGCACTTAGAAAAATGTGGGAGTCTAAGATTTTAAATACTTCCACAGCTTGGCTCTCTACAAGTGTGATTTTGTTTCTGTTTACTTCAGATTTGTAACTGTGTTTTGCCAATTGCCGGGGATAGCACAAAGGACACAAGCACCAAATAAAAAAAAAAGTAAACTTATTTTTACTTAGGTTTAAAGTGATAAAATAATAAGGAAAACAATACAGAGAAAATTAAGCAAGATAAGGTAAAGCAGCAAAATAATAAGCAAACTACTATAGCAATCATAAAACAAGGTAATGCACCTAACCATTACTACACAGAGATAGCGATAGTGATTAAGAAAGATACATCTCCAATTGCCCTGTTAATACATTACCGTCATCCAGATCCACAGTCACTGGGGAGCCTGTTTACAGCAAGGATTGGAGAGTCCCTTCCGGCAACTGGGAAATCTCTATACAGTGCATCCACTGTATAGATGAGGTTTCCAATTTTCCCTGCAAACAGTCCCTGCTTTTATACAGTTAAATAAACAACTTTCTATCTTAAGCTGCAAAAAACATCTGGTGTAGTTTTTTTTCCCTTGTTAACTTTTTCCCGCACTCAGCCAGAACCTGAAAAAAAAGAAGAAGTAAAGGTATCTGGTTATCTTTGGTTATGTGTCTCTAAACAAAGCCGTCACCGCCCTGTTACATTCTGTCACATAGAGGTCTGTTTGTCAGTTTGAGATAGGTTTATCTCTGGCAAGTGGGGCTGCCATTACACAACTATTATTTTACAGCAACCATTACAGCAATGCTCTATAAGCGTTACAACTAAAGGTTTTATAAATTGGCATATATTCATAAGGTAATATATTGCATATGTGATCAATATTATACATATTAGGTATATTGTTAGGTTGTGAGGTTCACCTAGAGGTCAACTTTGGTTCAGGGCCTCACTGCTCAGGCCCTAGTGTTTCAAACTGTGAGTCTGAAGTCCAACTGTAAAGTGTCCTGAACACGTAATTGAGTTGGCTGAAAAAATCTGGAATTGTCTTGACAACCAATGTAATTTTGTTGACGTCAAAGAATCATGAATCTACTGTTTCAACCTCAGTGTATGTGTTCAGATGAGTACCATTTTTTGACTGGGAAGGTTTGGCCCACCAACCTTTTTCTAGCTGGCTTAGAAAATCAGTGTTTTATTCAACTGAAATGGGTTTTGGGCAGAGATGTCTTTTCTCCAAGTAGTCATACAAATAACCAGGTAGTATGATATGACAGTACAGTTTTATGTCATTTAATAATTAAGGAATTGTTGTTTTGTTACATGACTAAGTCCGATTCAGATAGCAATACTGGTTAAATTTTACAGTAATTTTATACAATTTAGTAAAGTTTCTAAACATATTGTGTCAAGTAGCCTGCCTACATGCTTGACGTCAAACAGATGCTAAAGTGCTTTGCTGGTTCTTGGCATAAATGACTATATAAGGTGCAGTCAGTGAAGAACCATTTGTTTCTGAGATACATGCTCTTAATTTTTTCCCTGTGACATACTCTATGTGCAACATGATTTGAGTTTGAAAAATGATCAAACTGTAAACCAAGGTGTACTGATTTTCTAACATGCAATACAAGTGTCTTTTTGGGGTTGTTTTTTTTTTTTTTTTAGTCTCAATATGCCACCACATTACTGAAAGAAGGTCCCTGCTGGTACTTGGCTTAGATCCTTGTTTTGATTTGTAATGTTTTCTGGCTCTCTGGCTCTAAATCTGGGTTAGGCTTAAAATCCCTAGTCGTTGAATGCAACATCTCTTAAGTGAGTGCAATTTCCCTCGCTTCTGATGAAAGATATTTTTGGTCAGACTTATTTTTCAAGACACCTTCCACTTAAATTCTTTGCAGCTACCTATGACATTTGCTGGTTCTAAGACTTAGCCTTAGCATATTTGTAAGAGTATAAGAGCACTTTTCACCTCCTGTATCACAGAGTGATATCAGTAATCCAATCTTTTTGGAAACATGTTACTCGTCTGTAAATGCTGATATTCAGTTTTTTAGTCCAGATCTGCTCCTCTCTTAGGATTCCAAGATGTCCTTATTTTCCCAAAAATAAAATTGTGGAATAAGTAACATATGTTTTGATTTTTTTTTTTTTTTCTGACAACCCTGCAAATAAAAATTTGTCACATTGTGACAGATCAAATAATCTGGTAGTGCACCAGCATTTTAAACAGAAAATGACATTTGGTCAAACATTCTTGCAGAGAAGGTTAAAAGGAATTTGATCAAGGTATGAAGCTTTAGAACTTTATGATAAAAGTTCATTCATAAACTAGTTCATTTGAAGTTTGTACACGTAAAGAAATCTTGTTCTGAGTTTCCTTATTTTGAATAAAGGTCATTTATTACTGAAGCAAAGTGATTAACATGAATGCCAGTAAACTAAAAAAAATATTTAAAACAACAATTTTTGTTATATAAAATAAAGCATTTTATTCCAAAACTGGTCAAGTCTATTAAGCATATGGACAAGCAAAAACAAAGCTATTGGTTTTGGAGAAACCCTGGCTATCCAGATGTAACTTTAACTGACTTCAGATATAACTTGCAAATATGAAGGAATTTGCTGGTCCAAAATTAATTAAAGTCATGAAAAGTATTTGCTTTAGCTGTATCAGACACTGCATGCTAACAGGAACAAAAAAAAAAAAAACAAAAAACACCACAAACCAAAAAAACAGACATTGCAGAAAAAAACTTCAGGAAATCTTGATTTAGAAACAAAGCTTTCATAGCCCAAACAATTGACACAAGCATGAATTGTTACATAAGAGTTCACACTTTATAATCTTCTATTAATTAGAATTTACAAACCATCTGTGCAATTTTCTTTACTAGCGTAAAATTACGATAAATAAACATCAGTACTTAAATGTTGGTTCATAGTGTATCGAGTAGTTTTGTGTCTATTTATATTACAAGAGAGGATCATTAAAATTTTTTAAATTTATTTTTCATAAATCTTTGTGATATTTAAGTACTGGGGCCTGAACAATAGGCCGGAACTGGAATTGACTTCTAGGTGAACCCCACAACCTAACAATGTGTATCTAACATGCATAATATTGATTGCATGGGTAACATATTATGTTAGTCCTTTTTAATATGAATGCATACATATATATGTCTTTTGAAAGCCTTGCTATATTGCTCATGGTCTGACAGTGACTGCACTTTTAAAAACAGATATTGTTACTTGCTGAAGTAGACATGCTTATCATGCAATAGTAACAGATCAAGAGATCTTTCTTAAATTAACCGACAGAGAGACCTACCTTAATTTAAAGCATGTCCCAAGCCCTGAAATCAGCAGCCTTGTTGGGAAATTTGTGATTAAAGCTAACCTAGAAAAAAAGTATATCCCCTTGAGTTCCTCCTAGAGCCCTGGTCAGGCTCTGTCAGAAACCCAACGGGGGGGGCGACACCAGATGTTTCCACACAAAGAAAAACGTAAGTCATCTCGACTTGCTGAAGTGGATATTTGAGTATTATAAGAGAGACCTCACCTATGAGTGGACACACTGCACAGGACTGCCCAATTGCCGGGAAAGGCTCTCCAAATCCTCACTGCAATCGGGGCTCCCTAATGACTATGGATCTGGATGATGGTAATGTATTAGGGCAACTGGTGATGTATCTTTCTTAATCGTTATAGTTAACTGTGTGTAGTAATGATTAGGTGCATTACCCTGCTTATTTCCTTTGCTACTTGAAGCTAAAATGTAATAAGTTTATCTTTTAAACTGCATTATTTTATCATTGTATCATTTTGAAATAGGCAGTAAAATAAACATACTCTTTTAGTTGGTGTCTATGTCCTTTCTGTTGACCCCATTAATTGGCATAACAGGTGTGCAGTTGATGGTGGCTTCTTCATATGTTTTCTCTTTAAAAATTTTAGGACCAGGAAATGTTATTCACCTTTGGCATTTCACTTATTAAAGGCAGATTTTATCCAGTGCTTAGCTATGGAAAAATTGTGAGATTTTCTTAAGACTCCTTCTATGACAACCATTTTGATAATAAAGGCTACCGGAATTAAAATTTAAGGTAGACAACTGACGAAGATATACTAAATGTTGGTAAAATAAAGCACAAATAATCTGCACAGACAGAATACATTAATTGTAGTAACTTTCATTGTGTTAAAATAGTCCTCAGGCTGTAATGAAATAGCTCTCTGTTTTTCTACATTTCAAGTTTGTTACTTACAAATAGTTTGGGTGATGATCATAGCATTATAGCATAGTTTGGGTTGGAAGGGACCTTAAAGATCATCTAGTTCCAACTCCTCTGCCATGGGCAGGGACACCTTCCACTAGACCCGGTTGCTCAAATAACAGCTATTAAATTAAAGCTGTGTTAGTGGAATCTTTGCCAGGTCTGGCACGTGTCGTTTCATCTTCCATCAGCACTTTGGTCATTGTAGCTCTTTCCTTAGGCATTCCTCAGCATCCTTGTGTGACCCCTGCCACAGTGAAGCCTACTGCTGGATGGTTATACAGAATGGGCTGCTCCCAGACAGCATCCAGTCCCATGTTTCCAATGTTTCCTTCCAATGTTAATAAATCCACATTTCAACTATCACTGTAGTTCCATCAGTTTCAGAAAATATCAATGTGGATAATTTTTAGCCACAGGCCAAGCCAGTATAGCTTAATTTTCAGGAATGTTATTCCACCACTGTAGGGCACCAGTATTTAAACCCTTATCATGCTACCTTACATTGAGATGGACAGAAAGCTTAATGATACAGAACTGGATAAGTGGTAGTATGGACACGCTAGAAGTTGTGGAAGTTTTGCAGCCATATAACAAGACATGTTAATTTTTGTGCTTGTAGTCAGATGCCTCCCTCATTCCAGACACTCTGCTTTCACCTCCTGGAGTCTGAGTCAGCTTTTGCTTTTCTCTGCGTAGCTTTGCCTGCAGGTCTAGTAGTATGAGACACTGTGATGCCAAAGTGGCAGATTTTTTTTTTCTATTGATACTATTCCTGCCTTTTCAAAACTCGCTGTTGGCTCAACATGTTTACCATCAAGAGAGGGATGAACTTTTCTTTTAAAGATAATTGGCAGTATGAATGCAATACCGTACAATGAGTTCTTAGGTAAATTCACATTTTAAAAATCTTGCAAAGAGCAGGCCATAGATCACACCACAGATGACGTTTTGTTATAGAAAAATTGTTTACTTATTCAATAAACTAATGTTCCACTATTATACATACAATTTATTTTTTTTATTATAAACTTGTGCAAGCAATGCAGACATTTTAAAATTACTGGAATTATAGGTCTACAATGGACTGATTCAGTTTCACAGCCAAAGTGAAGAGGAGGAGACATATTATCAACATATTTTACCTTCTTTGTCAATGCAAAACAGAAACAAATTTCAACTTTATTTTTTTATTTTTTTTTTTTCCCCTAAATACTTGAGGGGGAAAAAAAAGGATCAAGGAAACTACAGCAAAAGACTCTGTGGAGGTACTGCTAGTACCCAGCAAGAAACATGTAGAGGCATGACAGGGGCAAGGTTGTGGTACAGGGGCAAGTTATTCCAGAATCATCTTTGCTTTGTTTTGGCTGTCTGAATATTTAAACATGTCATAAAAATGGGATGAACTCAACTACTGGGAGATAGAACTGGTTCTAATTCAACAGGGAAAGAAGGTGCTCTGGAAGTTGAGGTTTCAGTATTATGCTCAAAATTTTTTATGGATAAAGAAGAAAGAAAGAAACATACAAATACAAGAATTTATAATTAAGGTACCTGAAATCTTAATGATCTAACTATAGAATTACTATTAGTCAAGATTTAGTTACTACAGAAAAAAAGGAAAGAAAAAGAAAATGAATACCACTCTTGCAGACAAAAATCTCACTAACAATGACACAGTAGAAATTGTTATACAAACACTATATAATATCTATTCCTGTATATGGTGTTATGGTCACCCTTCCCCAGCCTCTCTGGGGTCAAGTGAAAACAAATCACCAGGCAGTTCAAGACAAGCTCAGACAGAGCAAGCATGGCAAGTCTTCATTCCAAGGCCTTGCAAACACAGTACAACACCTGTGGCCTGTTACAAGCAATGGCAATACTCATAAATACAGAACATACAATACAGACATTACTTGGATTCAGGGCTACCTCAGACATTGGACAAAACTGCAACTTTCAAGCATGTGTGTAGAAGACTAACAGTTTAGTTGTTGCAGAATATTTTCACTGCTGTGACTCTTCTAATCAAGTACAGAATGGCAAACCTCTCCCCTTCCATTCTTTAAGGAATAAACAGTTTGCAAAAAACAATTAAAAATAGAAACACTCAGTACTAATAGTACCGTAATAATATTATGTATCACTGACAATTATATACCTTTTTGTCTTCTGATTTAATAACAGCTCTTGCCAAATCTCCAATATTAACAGTGTTTTTTTCAGCTAAATCACTCAAGTGTGCTCTAAAAAAGTGCTTTTCAGAGTCTGACTTTTTAAATTAATACATCAACATGAAATATGAAATTCAAAAGAAAATCAACCATATTGTTGCCAAGCAACTAATGACAGTTCGTTACATATTTTGTATGTTTTAGACAACAAAGACATGTTTCAAATTCCATTAAAAATTGTATTTGTATTTGTAATGTTCTTTATAAAAATCCAGCATTTCTTGCTGTGCTGTTTTTCTATGGTTACTCACATTTGCATATTATCTCAACTTCAGGTGGGAAATAGCCCTGAATAAGACCTTGAAAGTAACTCCCAGTCTTGTCCTCAGTCCACGATCACTGAAACCATTGGATTTTTGTTTTCCTTGATCAGCTTTGGAAAAAACCTGTTACTTGCCGAAACATTCAGAAATACTTTTGAAGAGGAGGTGTGGGAAAATTATGTCTGAAAGACACACTGTCCCCAGCAATATTTTCTTAATTTCTCGTGAAACAGGAGGTCAGGATTCTCTGAGCACTACCAAAGGGATTCCTTATTTCAGAGAGCAGAGTTACTTTTGACTCTGCTCACAGGGCTGATGGATTATTCCTTGTTCTTAATCTGACACATGTTATTGCATCGTTGCCGACTGTTTTTCCTGTTTATTTCCAAGTGAAAATAAAACTTTTTGTTGTCTACTATTGAAAAAGTAACACAAGGAATAAAAGAAACCAGCAGTTCTGTTCTTTGCATCTTCTTCAGAAACATTGGATCTATTTCAATGCTGAACAAATATTTGAAGTAGCTTTTGTAAACTCCTGCATACATTTCCATTAGAGCAACTGTTGAATTTTAATCTACTGATTAAAGAATGCAGGAGATCACAGAAGAAAATTGTCAGTAATGTTTCCACCTCATACTTTAAAAAATTTTTTGTAGGAATAATCCTGAAATGTAAACCAGACTTTAAAAAAGAAGCTTATAAAAAGAGTTTCAGTTAACATATTAATGAAATAAAAGCAGGGGCAAGAGTTTTACCAGAGCATTGATGTCTGCTGAAGATTTCCTGAAAAAGATAAATGAAATGGCTGGATATTTTGTTCTATTGTTTTAATTTATTTAACTTCAGTATCATGGGTGTTCTGGAAAGACTGATATTTTGTATTCCTTAGCAGTAAAAGAGACTTCACTGAGAAAAACAACAATAACACTTTCCCTCCAAAAAAAGAGAGTTTTTACTGAGTACGATTCATAAATTATGACCCTATTAAACACTGAAAATACAGATTAAAATATCTTTTTTTATTTTTATTTTACTGCATTTTTTATTATCAGTACTTATTAATATGGTGATATCATCCCCAAGATAAAAAAAGCAACAGAATTCAATTTTTTTTTATAGTTTTGCAAGTAAATTTCATCATTAACAAAGTTAAATAACATCCCTGAATTTTTGTTTCAACATAGCATACTGCATATTAGCTGTAAACTGCAAGAGGTGTCAAAGAAAGAAGAGTTAAATAAATTTAGCAGTAGTCCTGACAGAGTTCATACCAAAATGTAATGAAGAAATAACTTTGAATATTTCAGTACTGGAACCTCGGTTTACATTTTTTTTTTTTTTTTTTATTTCTGAATTATAGAAATAATAATAAAAAAGCTTATTCTACTTCTGGAGTTTCTGTTGCTCCATCATGGCTCAAAAGCAAAAGACTATGGTGATACTTTGGTAGGATTTATTAATCTAGGGAAAAATAAGATGTTTAAGACTGTAGAACTGGCAGTGATTTTACAGTCTACGAATGTAATTTCACTGTGTTTGGAAATGGACAGTCCTAGTTTGTAATTACCTAGGAATGGTGACAAATTCAGTAATTTTAATATCTATGAAGAGACTCACTTCTTATCACCCTAAATGAGTAAAGAGCTTTATGCCATTACAAGAAGGTGAAAATTGAGATTCTCTGGTGTCGCGACCCAGCTCATAGAACTACCTTGGGTGGGATGAATAGGGTTCGTGGAGGTTCTGAATATTCCCTTGGGGCAAATTAAGGTGAGACAGCACCAAAAAAGTGCATACTTGCTTATAACTTTAATGCATAGAATTGTTCAGGGAAAAGAGAAAATGTGGGGTAAACAACAGAATCAAGGGAAATAAAGCCAAGTGCCGGGTCCTGCACT
>NW_010125559.1:5788-17706 GCF_000699245.1 Pterocles gutturalis | reverse complement strand
GGCCTCAGCCCATCGGTCCAGCCTGTCCCACATTTTTATGCTGTATATGTCAGTAACTCTGCTTTCCCCAGTTATATAATTAACTTCTGTAAGTGGAGCATACTCTTTTTGCAAACAACTAACGTGTAGGAATCCTAAGCAGAATTTTAAGACTTACTGTCTCCTCTACCACTCTTTACCTTTACCTAAAGTCCATAATGTTAGAATTGCTGTATTTCATGGCTACATTTCATTATCTAGTTTTTATTTTCTTCAACACTTTATATCCTCTTTGTATACTGTGACTTTTGAGTGGTTATGATATTGATTGTTTAGGTATTTCAGTACTATTAACAGCAGATAAAAGTCCCAAGTTGAATTCAAATATTTTCCACTATCAATTCATTTGTCCATCCAAAGAGATGTAACTTTTTTCTTGTTGCCATCTTAGGTTTTTATATCATAAAATATTTAAATTGCAGTGAAAAAGACATGAATAGCCTCCTTGACTGGTAATCTATTGAATCAAACAAAAGCAACATCTCTGTGGTCAAAAAATATTTTTCTTCAGCATCATAGAACAAGCTTTATCCATCAAATTTCTGAAATAATTTATTGTGAAATTCTATGGCTGTGATGCTTTCATAACACATCCTTTTCCTTTCACAAAATTGCTACTATTTTCTTCAACGTTATCTGGCATATTTTCTATCTCCATGAAGTATCTGTTTTCTTTATTTAGTAGAATCAATTCTTTTTTTGCTGTCATGTGAGTATATTACAGACCTCACTACAGTTCAGCAGAAAATCTTCAATTAAAATTATGAACTTTTCTGTCATAATTACATTTTAGTGCCCCTAAAACATGTGTTGTTTAAAAAATAGCTCTCATGCATACCGCAGTAAATTCTTCAACCCTGTGTTTGAAGCACTTCATAATAAAGATACAGTTTCTCTTCACTCTCTCTGTCTGGTTTTTTTCTGATTCACTGCACTAACAGATATAGTCTCAGATCAAGCAGGCAGTTTCTTTAAGTATGGCAGCTTTGCACATTGCCTAGGATATAGTGCCACAACACTCCTTTTAGGTGTCCAGTGTGGCACTTAAATCCACGAGCCTGAGATTAAGAGTCTTATGCTCAACCCATTGAGCTAGCGAGGCCCAAGGGGACTTCTGCAGTTTGAACCCACTCAGTTATCACCAAAACACCACACAGCCACTCTCTCACCCTCTCCTCTCCTCAGGATGGGAGAGACAATTAAAGGGGTAAAGGGAAAAGTGACCCATGGGTTGAGATAAGAATAATTAAATAACTAAACTAAATAAAATTGAAAATAAAAATGAGAATAATAATAGTAATAGATACAAATATACAAAAATACAAATGAATGATACACAGTGAAACTGCTCAACAATGACCAAGACTCAGCCCATTCCTGGCTAACAGTCCCAGAGCAGGGAGTGTCCCGAAACCGCAATCCCAGAACGGACATAAGAGATGGAGTGTCCAAGAGAGCAAGAGATAACTGAGAGAGTGAGACAACCCTAAGAGAGAGGGGGATGACCCAGAGAGTGAGAGACAACCCAGAGAGAGAGAACTTCTGGACAGAGCCTCATCTATATACTGGGTATGACATGCTTGATATGGAATAGACTATTGGCCAATTTGTGTCTCAATCCTAGACCTAAGGTCAAATCCTAAGCCAGTAACTGGGGCTGTGCTCCCTCCCAGCTTCTCCTGCACCTGCAGATACTGGCAGAGCAGAGAAGCTGAAAGTCCTTGACTGTCCTGGCAACAACTATAAATATCAGTATGTTATCAGCCTTCTTCTCAGCACAAATCCAAAACACAGCCTCTTACTAGCTACTATGAAGAAAGTTAACTCTGTCCTAGCTGAAACCAAGATAACATGTGCAGGAGGGGGAAGGTGTTACACAAAAAGAAGGGTGAGAAAGTTTAAGGAACCGGGTAAAGCATTTGTTCATCTACTTGGTCCTCTCTCTCTTATTTTAAAGCTCATTTGGTATTACACTAACAAATCAAGCAGAGAACAGTATCTCTTAAAGACTGAAGAAAACTTAAATTGATGATGAGTCATTACTTAGATGAATGTAATGAAATAAAGACCTAACAACTAAGCTGAAGCAAAGGCTGTGTGTACAGATTGTGGAGATATAAACTAACAGATTTTTCTGAGGATGTTATGCACAAAGTGTCTACCAAGTTAAATTACAACTCCACTGAAGTCAATGGGAGTTTATGCAAAGTCCATTATCTTGCTCAAAGAGTAAGGACGTGAAAATCATGTACAATTTAAGTATGTTTTTAAAGTGAAGTAGAATATAAGAAATAGGTTTCTGAGAAGTAAAAGAGTCAACCTGAATTCTTGCGTATGAATCTGCTTTCTTTCATCTGTTGTTTATACCATGTTCCCAGTTATATCCCTGTTTCTTGAACGGATTTTTATACTCATCAGTTACTCAGGTTTTCCTGTATCGTGTTCCAATTTTCCTTTCATGACTGGACACTAGATCTAGCCTGTCAAAATTATTTCTTTTATTGATTATTCCAACTCTAATTATAGAATGGGACACAAGGATTTATTCTCTTCTTCTGCTATGTGCAAATAAAAACTTCTGTATTCCCTAGAACCATAGACTTTTTTGCTCAGCTATAGGTATTAATCACAATTAAAGGTGTTTATTGACTAATTCTCCCCTATTTTAAAGGTGAAATCAAATAGATATTGGTTTGGGGATTTGTTTCTTCTAAAACCAATCTATTTAAAGCGTCTGTGCAGCTGCAAGACCAAGCTTAAAATATTAGTCAGGTGACATCTATTTTTCAAATCTAAGATATTATTGAATCCATATAAGTATATAATGAATATAAGTTAGTATAATTCATTATTTTTTTCTCTTCTGTTAAATTATTTTCTCTTATTCTTTTCATACTTATGGAATCCACAACAAAGTGTTCCAGGTAGAAAAAATTTCTTTAAATGCTTATCACAAATTATAGCTTATTCAAACAGGTCAATTTATTACAACTAAACAAAGTGTTTTTATTAAATATTCATTTTCTTCTACCTGCACTGATATTAGTAATTTAAGTTTGGCTATAGTGTAATCAATTACAGTGAAACATGATGTGAGACAGTGAGCCTAGCACATTAATTTAACATATTTTAGCTACTCCTGCTGTCTCCAAAATAATTTCTATGGTTACAAGAAATTTGTCAAAGTTTTCTGAAAGAAAACATCCTGTGTTGCTGGTTCTTCTCTAAATAAGGCTAGCATTTTATTATTCTCTCTTGAAATACCTAGTTTGGGATTTCTGTATCTCTAAACATTTCTCACTTTGTAGAAAAAAATTAAAACATTGCCATCAACTGACATCTTCTATACACACAAAATGCTAGCTGCTTGTAAAACAGATACAGGAAACTGGAACAGGCTGCCCAGAGAGGTTGTGGAGTCTCCTTCTCTGGAGACATTCAAAGCCCACCTGGATGCGTTCCTGTGTGATCTGATCTAGGTGTTCCTGCTCCGGCAGGGGGATTGGACTAGATGATCTTTTGAGGTCCCTTCCAATCTCTAACATTCAGTGATTCTGTGATACAAGAAACATCCAAATTCCTAAAATAGATAGGAGAACTTGACATGCCTCATCTGAGAAATCAAAGTACTCACTTTCTTTTCAGTCTTTCAAGAGACATGCTGACAGATTCCACCATGGATTTTAGAGCTCTAAGACCTTAGTTCTAGGGTGAGATTAATATAAATTGATACATATTATATCAAGAAGGGAGGAAAGAAAGGGTTGGAATTGTAATCTCTTAATATGAATCCATACCAGCTTTGGTCCTGCATTTGATGCAGCTCACATGTAGTCCGAAGTGGTAGAAACTTAGAATAAGAAACATTAACCTATTGATAGTTGAATGCAATTGACATCAACCTTATATAGATTGTTTTTGTGAGAAATACATTATTTTCAATCATCATTTGAGAGAAAATAATATGAGCTGCTCTGAGACGCCAATGTGAAATATCACCAGTAACCTAAAAATAGGCCATGACTACTGCCCAGTTTAATCTTGCAGAATTTTGCGTTTCTGCCCAAAGGGGCAATCTCTGCCTTTTGCACTTGCTTTCTCCCTTGTGCCAAAACAAGGGTTCATGAGTCTGAATGTCAAGCTGGCTCTAAACCCCTATTTTGTGTTAGACTCCACATAAAAAATCATGCAGCCATCACCCTAATTGAGATTCAGACTTGAATGTTGCTCTTTTGTCCTTTATTTGCTGAAAGATTGAAGCTCCATTCTCCAAATTAGTCTCTGTTGCCAGCTTAAAACAAAATAAGTAGAATCTGTTTTTCTCTGTGAAGAAATTATATCTCTTCAAGGTTTCTTTGATTTATATGTATATACATATATACATATTTTAATATATATATTTACTACAGGGAAGTTGCAGTATTATTATTTGCTTGTGTGATGACAATGCTCAGAAATCCAGTTCATGATGAACTCTGCGAACATGACTGTGACTATAAGAAATCATACCACAAACTAGGTCAGAAGGTGCCTCTGGATCACCTAGTCCATCCCCTGTTCAAAGCAGGGCTTAATTCAAAGTTAGCTTGGGTTGCTGAAGGCTTTACCCAGTTGAATTATAAAAAACTTGAAGGATTGAGATCTCACAGCCTTTCTGGGCTATTATCGCAGTCTTTAACCACCCTCACGGTGTTTATTTTTTTGCTTATCTAGTTGGAATTTGTCTTTTACAACTAATGTCTGAAGTCTGTTACTTCTTTATAGCAGCTCATTAGGCAGTTGAAATTAGCAATTTGATCCTCCCCTGCCTAGCCACTTCTCCTCTGCACTAGACAAATGCATTTCCCTTTTCCTCTCCTCATCTGTCACGTGCTCCAATCCCCTAACCATCTCAGCAGTATGGTACTAATGAGTATATCACTGAAAAAGTAAAGATGATCAAAGAAGAAAGAAGAACCAAAAAAAAAAAAAAATAAGCAAGGTGACCAAGGTAGTGCTAGGCACATGTCTCTGAAGAACTGCTAATGTAGTTTCTGGAAAAAATGTTCAGCCACTTCGAACCTTTTTCTGAAGACAATTAGCCATGAAGAATTTAGGCATTAAATCCCAGATTCTGGGCAGCAGGCTCTCTCTCCTTTGCAGAAACTTTTTCAACCCCCAATTTCACTATAAAGAGCTCACCATTGTCTCCAGGACACTTACATGGAGACCAAATTCCTTGAAAAATTAGGAAGCTAGAATAAGGCTGCATTTTAAAATAGTATAATTAGAATTTTTTCATCTACTTCTCAAATACACGGTTTACTGGAAGCAGTAACAGAAAATTAAGAAGTTGATGGGGAAAACAAACCTCTTTCAATATAGGAGACTTACAAGATAAACACCGCTTCTTTTCACTGAATAAATTCTAGATTTAATAACAAAGTGAAAAACCAAAACCAGCCCTCCCAACCCTGTGTCTCATGAAACAAGCACCAAATGCACCTTCACACATTAACTGGCCTATTGCCCAGATTAATGTTCATGCCAGAGATGTAAACACAAATGAAATTTTGTAAACGTATTATTTCTTTGCATTATGTACACAGAGTTATGGGTCTGTTTTGAAGTCAGGTGATAGTAAGCCTATATATAACCCCCAAAGCCTGACAAGAATCTAATCCTGATATTAAAAAGAGCAAAGAAAACTGGAGAACATTTAAAAAGTGAGGGGTTTAGCTGCTCTATCTAATGTTTTTTGAAACACGTGGATATGGAAAAGGTTATTAATTCATCAAAGAAAGCTTGTAATAATGAAAGTACTAGCTTCACTTTATATTAAAACTTTTGGAAATTTAAAGAGTGGTGCTTACCAATTCTATCTGAATGCACATATTCCTGAGAAGAGGTAAGCCATGACTTACTCTTCAACTGTGCTACACTAATCTAAATGATGAAAATACTATTAAAAGGCAATAAGGACCACCATTCTGTCACTGGAATTCTAACAGTAGCCACTGCAGAACTTACCATCTTGGGCAAATCTGTGCTCTATGATTTGACAGTTTAACTTTAGAGGCAATTTCCCAGACGAGTTGTTATGATGAAGAGTTTACAAAGGTGCAAATATTTCAAAACCTATCCAAACTATTAAGTTACAAATTTTCACAGAAGTAAGATCTAAATTTGCTCATTCTGGTCATTCAGAGGGTAAAATTGACAATCATAGATTGAGGATTAAGAATTTGTTGGGATTTTCAAAGACATTCTATTGCTAATATAGGTCAATTCCTATTTGTACCAATAGGACATATACTGTCATCTCTGGCACTGGAACAGAGGAAATTAAATGTTGAATACTTTGGAAAATGCTATAAAGTACTGTTAATTCAGCATTTTTGTTATTTGTGTGATTTAGATGCATTACCAAAAATCACAAAAGCTAAGCCCCGCATGGTTTCATCTAGAAAGACCATGATTAGGTGCAAGGGGAATTTTGCCTGGGGAATGAAATCAGACCGCAACTCTCAGTTTTAAAAAATAAATTTGATTATTTGAATCACTATGAAAATAAATATATATTTTTTTTTTTTAGAACTAAACAGGACTGCATAACATGCAACAAATTAAGTACGGATTCTGTGGTAGAGCAGAGCTTTTTTTTCCTAGATATATAAATTTTCTGCTGTTTTATGATTTTAGCACCTTTCTCTTCAAGCAAGCAGTTATGCTTATGAAAACACATAATAACATCAAACACTTGGCCACAGTCCATTTATCACAGATCAGATTGTTTCCTTCCCTCTGGTCACTGGCAGTGAAATACAAGCTGAAGCCAAGGCACGCCACTGCATCACTGCCTCTGCCAGTCTCCAGGTGCTTCACCGTATACTCTGGGGATGCTAGTCCTCAGCTGCACCAGTTTTTAACAACTGCAGATGACTCTTATAATGGGTATGCTTTTCCAACTGTTAAGTATTTCCTAGCAATTGACAGCAATTCCCTACTTTCTACTTCAATTACTCCTTTTTTTTTTTCTTTCTTTTTTAAGTCACTGAATCACTTGCAAAGAAAACTGACTTTGAGAACCAATGAAGATCTCATTGATGTCACCTGAAGCTTTTTCCACTGACTCCAGTAAGGTATTGAATAATTACATTGATTCATCCATGAATTATCAAGACTTCCTTAAAAGATCCTGGCAAAACATGTCTTCTTTCAGTCAGGATGCAATCTTGAAAGAAGATGTCATTTTCTGGCAGTTTGATGTAAAAGTTTCTGCATATTTTTCAGCACAAATGTAGAAATTCACTCATGGGACTTGACCTGAGTGAAGCTAGGAATCTTGATTTAAGGTTACTAATTGCTTTATGACTCAAACTCAATATGAAAACACTGTGAAAGCAAGGGGATTTTTGCTTTTTCTCTGGCATTTATACACTGTGAGAAATAAACAGCTGGGGTAAGCAGCAGGCTTTTCAATATGTTTTATTTATTTATACACAGAACTTTAAGCATATGTCATACTGATGGCATTTACATCATAATATATGTTATTCCCTGTAGCTGTGCAAATTCATCAGAAATTGTCTGAATATCTACTGAATGTTAAGGCAGGAACAGCTTACCAAACTTTTTTTCCATCTGGTTCTTATCCTGCAGGCTCAGCTTTTCTCCATAAAGCTCTATGTGAAGGAAATGTTTTAAAATGTAATAGTGTGCCTCTGAAAGGAAGTGGTTCCTTTTCTCAGTCCAAAAGAAAGAAGAAATAGACATAAGAATTTAGTTTATTCTAGTCATGAGAACAAAAAAAATAGAAGGAAAACATCTACAGGGAGAACTGAGTACAAAGATTACATCTAGATCAAATTAAACAGATTAGAAAATGTGTTTTTGTACAACACCTTGTACAATAAATACACCTTTTCAGTTGTACAGTTCCATTATAGATTTATAGATGTATATGTTCAACAGAGTTACTGATACAGAAGTTCTGTTCTTTAGTTTTATGCTCCCTAACATGTTAAGACTTTGCCCTTCATTGTGTGGTGTCTATGATGTAGGGCTACCAAAGCCCTCAGCTTTGTGTCCATGGTCTGTGAATTAATATAAAGAAATATTATTCATGGCTTGTATTGGTACATAGACTGACTGTAGTCAGTCCGTGCATGCTTCACACATGGGTGCCAGGTCTGTTAACTGTACTAGTGAGGCTACATGCTGTTGAAAAATCCTCTCTGCCCATCAAAATTAGAATAAGCGAGTACTGATTTGTCTGATCTTTGACATTGTTCCAGTGTCTGTTGATATCCACAAAAGTTTTCAGTTTTATTTTGTTGGGTCTAGGTCAAGCCTGCTCCGTATATACCCAGACACAATCAGTTTCAATAAAATATGCACAAGTTCAAAAAAGTGGATATTTTAGTATTCAAACCTCAATGTACCCAAATCTTGTATTGATGTTTGCTCTAGAATATGCATGGAGACCTACTTTCTATGTATTATTCTAGACCAGGAGTGGAAATGTATGCTTTATCTACTAGGATGTCTCCAAAACTGAAAAAAAGAGCTCTGTCTGCATTAAAAGATTAAGATGATTTCTTTCAAGCAGCAGGCATACTTGAAGTATTTTTTACATAGCAGCATAATTACTATGTGCCATTTGCTATTTTGCGTAAGCACCATGACAGCAACAGTCCATTTTCTCCTACAAAATGCGGACAGACTGTATTCAGAAAAATTGAGCCAGTGCTGTAACCATGGCAGCAATTGTCTGGGATCTCACACATGCAGTAGAGGATGAGAACACACATAACTTTGCACTCAGGGCGATGCACTGTCCAAACACCAATGACTCACAACCTTCTTTTTTTCCATCTCACAGAGGAGTGATGCATACCTTTTGTTAAGAAAAATATGACAAGTCTGAAATATGATGGGTGAAATGGAAACCTAGATAAGATAGAATCTTCCCTTTATTCCCAATAGATAAACTCTACTTATTTCCTGGCAATGTAAAGGTTTTCAAGACTGAAGACAGCATATGCACTTTTTGTCCTGCGCACTCTGTAACCATGAATCTTCTTGTGTTTTATTATCTTGTGTTTATTATCTTCTCAGTAAAAGTTAGTTTTGTGATGTGCTCACCACCTAAGCTGAAAAACAATCAGTGTTCAATAAAAAGTTTTTCTTAGCCCACTGTCTTTTAGAAAGCACATAAACTATGTAATGTGCCTTTAGTACTAGAAGGACCCAGATTTCTGAATTTGTGACACAGTTTTCTGGTCTCCAGTAGCAATTTCAAGAGTATCTACTTTTTACATTGGTCACTCACTGACTCACTGGACATTTTAATATGTTTTAAAAAAAACAAAGAACAGACAAACACCACAGAAAAAAAGTTGGTTCCAATTACATGGTTGGCACCTGAAGTTTTCTTCCTTGAGCAAAGTTATGTGCTTAGCTTGTTAAACCTTCCCAAAGTCAGTGGGAAAATTGGAAACAATCATGACATTCTATCTTTGGCAAGACAGACAATAAGATGGAAGAATTCCTTTTTACCATTCAAAACCCACTTTTTGTTCTCTACCTCATGTTTATTTTTACAAATAATAAAGAACTCTGGTTTCAAAAACCGTCTAGTAAAATACAGAACAAAAAGCCATCAGCTAGAGAAAAGATACAGAGTCCTTGAGCTTACTCACAATCCTATAATGATGTAGCTGAGTGGAATTCTTCCATTGATACAAAAGAGACCACATAAATGCAGATATAATATGAAAATACATGTATACAGTAATTCAGTGTAATCATCAGGAAATTATCATGAAATTGGTTTCTCTATTGAAAATTGGCTGGTATGCATCCCATTTAATAGAAACCAGAAGATATTACCAGATCCAGTAAAGCTGGAGAAGTGGGCAAAATGCTGGTAAGTAATTTTTTTTTTGTTGTTCATAAATGCAAGAAAGCGTCCAGTGGAGAGAGAGAGAAAAAAAATGACATTCACATATTGAAATTGAAATATATCAAAAGAATGATAACTGTACCTCTCTAGACTGCTTAACAAAAACATTTTCTCACTGTGCAGTGCTAGAAATGAACCAATGAACCACAGAATGATTAATGAAGAGTAGATAAAACCTAAAATGAAGAATAAATAAATAAATATGCCTGAATTTTTACAGTTTACATAATGTAGACCATAGAAAACAATAGCATATTCCCACTTGGAATACTGTGCTTTGTTATGGACCTTAAAAGCTATATTTTCAAATAATAAAAATAAATGTTTGCATCAAGAGGCATATAAGGACTGTCACACAAAAAGCAAATAAGATGACTCTGAATAATTTGACTTGAAACAGGACAAGGAAAACACAGGCAAAAAAATAGACAGTTCCAAGAATATAAATGGGATCTTACTGTCCTAGAGTAATAATAATGAAACCTTTCAGTTAAATAGATATAAGCATCCTTCAGAACTTGTTTAAAAAAACTGTGTTTGTGGCACATAATTATCTTGTTGAACTTTCTGCCAGAAAATGTTATTAAACTAAAGAATTTAGTACAATACCAGTATCAGTATATCACTGAAACACATGATACGGGTTTTTTCAAAATTTCTGTAGTTAAATCCTACTGACAAAAATATAAATTCCCTGAATTCCTGTGATTTAAAATGTAACTTGCCTTCTGAAAGTCAGAGAAGAAACTCCAACTAAGGATAAGTTCAGCTATAACTGTCTATTGTGAATTTTCTTACACCTTTCTCAGAAGTTAAGTCCCCCTGGCTGTAAAAAGACACAGAGCAATGTGTCCTGGTATTGGCTGGGACAGAGTTAACTTTCTTTATAGTAACTAGCGTGAGGCTATGTTTTGGATTTGTGCTGAGGAGAAGGCTGACATCATACTGATGTTTATAGTTGCTGCTAGGACAGTCAAGGACATTTCCAATTTCTCATGCTTTGCCAGTGTGCAAGTGCAGGAGAAGCTGGGAGGGAGCATAGCCCACAATTACTGGCTTAGGATTTGACCTTAGTTTTAGGATTGAGACTCAAATTGGCCAGTGGTATATTCCATATCATGCACGGCATGCCCAATATATAGATGAGAAGCTATCTGGAAGCACTCTCAACCTGTCAGCTCTCTCAGACTGTCTCTGTCTCTTGGTCTCTTGGACTCTTGGGCTCTTCTCTTTTCTGGGATTGTAGTTTTGGGATCTTTTCTGCTCCAGGATAGCTAGCTGGTAACAGGCTGGGCCTTGGTCATCAGGTGATGAGCAGTTTACTGTGTATCACTGTGTAACATTTGTATATTTGTGTATTACTACTGTTTTTATTATCATTATCATTATTACTTTCAATTTTATTGTAGTTTAGTTATTAAATTGTTCTTATCTCAATCCACGAGTCTCTTTTCCCTTTATCCCCTTAATTCTCTCACCCATTCTCGGGGTGGGGGGGGAGGATGAGCAAGTGGCTGTGTCATGTTTGCCACTAGCTTGGTCAAACCACAACACAGGGTAAAACAATACTCACTCCGAATGGTAATTGCTGCTATGTCTTCCTTTTATTTTTCTTAATTATTACTTCTAGGTAAAATATGTCCATTCAAGCTTCATTTTTAATTTAAAAATTCACTTTTGGTGCTAAACAAAATTAGCTAAGTTTTTCTCTGTTGTGCATTTAGAAAAAGCAAGAATCAAGATAAAATAGAAATTAATTATTTTACTTTTAATTCATTAATTTAATTTTATTTTTATTTTTAAAACTTTGCAACTATTTGATATGAAAATCAAAGATCTTCCTTCTGCTCTGAAAAAAAAAATATTGTTTTTTACATTGCCAAAACAATTATCTGTCATTTAACATGTTGCTTTTTGATAGCTCTGTGCCCAG
>NW_010125559.1:424-5772 GCF_000699245.1 Pterocles gutturalis | reverse complement strand
GTTCTCTGCAGGGCTAGATGAATGAAGGACAGTGAGAGATACACATTTCTTCTTCTAAAAGAATACTTTCTTACTGCCACTTCATTGAGAAGGAGGATAACATGGCAGGGCAACAAATACGTACTAAAAACCTTTGCCATTTTTCATTGCACACTTAATCACATTGTAGAATAAACAGGTGCTGTTACTAGAGGCAAGCAAGAAGCTTCTGAAGTTCTTTTTGCCAGAAGGGCATTTAGATTTCTATGCAGCATGATTTTCCTACTAGTCCCTAAAGAAAACCATTCCTTCTTGTGTTTATGGTAATAGGCTAGTGAAAAATATTTGCTTTGGCTAAACTGCCTGCAGCGATCCTACAAGAATGACTTAATAGTAGCTGGAAAGCAAAAAAGCTCCATCAGAGGCATGAAAATGAAATGTAATCATGCCTTGATTTAGTTTATGGAATTTTGATGAGGGACTCCATTCAAATCCCAGAGGTACATCACTGCTTTAATTGTTTAACTTTAATTATTATTTGTGATATGAAACAGATGTTTTTCTTGATCACCTCATCTACCTGAATATCACTTTGAAACATATGCTAAATGACCACCTTGCCATTACGTCAAGCTATTAAGAAGACAGCCAGATGGTTGTTTAATCTAAATGAATAATGTTGGGAGGTTTTTTTAAAGCATGTTTAATAACCCTTACAGTTTTTGCATATGATGTTATTTCAAAGCCTAGCTGATATCCTGTTGATGGATTTTCAGTGCACCAGGAGAGGGTTAATGCTGATTGCCCTATAGTAGCTCCTTTTTGATATGACAATCCTTTCCTTTTTTTTTTTTTTTTTTTTCTGTCTTGACTCTTGAAATTGTGGTGGGAGAGAACAACTGAGAACAAGCAAAGTTCATTTCCATGAGCATGTGAGAGTAATAAACATTGCTTGTTCAGTGTCATGGAAACCTACAACTCACTTGAGAGTTGTAGAGCTATCAGTCCTACAGCTGAAAAAGTTGTCTTAATCTCTGCAGGATCATGAGGTTGACCCCTAAATTAGGAAGCTTAAGAATTGTTTTCAAATATCTGCCTTTTTTTTTTAATTGAGATATTTATTTTGTATGGCTTTCAGTATGAAATTGATCCTTAATCAGTCCCATACAGATGTAAGCTTTCAGTGCTGTTTTCACTCAAACTTAGTTTGCTCCTTCTTAACCTGTGGACCTGCTGCTTTTATATTTCTTTCAATGTTGCTCATGTTTACTCATGACTGGCAGGACTGTTGAAGTTTCCTGGACACATTCCTTTGTCCAGGCAGATTTTGAGAACTTTCTAGCTGTATCTTGCATTATGCAGCTGAGAAAGGCACAGCAACTCCAGAAACCTACAACTTCTCTGGAAATGACAAACGTGACTCTGATTAATGTAATTACTTGTTATGAAAGCAATGTACAGTGGCTCTGTACATTTGCAGTATGATCAGCATTTCATAAACAAAGCACTAGAGATCTCATTCATGAATAGTATCTACAGGTATATGTGTGTCCAAATGAATCAGAATTTACGGAACATATGCACCATTGCACACATACACCTGTATCTGCTGAGGTATTCCCAAACAGATATATTTTAGCACTCTCCCTGCCTCCACTGTAGAGTTCATTGGAAAAACAAAAACAAAAACAAACAAACAAACAAAAAAAAGGAACCATTGAATTTAACCCAGTAACGCACTTTTCTCTTTTCAATAGCAGTAGACAAATGAAGTTATTAAACAGCGTTTCTTGAAAACAGTTCCCCTCTCTTTCTGCTCTACCAATAGCACAGTTTTGTCCTAATATGCAAGTAGAAGCCTGAACCTGTGGAGCAGAAATTGTCTCATTGTTAATCAAAGCCATGGTTTAATATGATTTAAGGCAATGAAATAAGGCTCCTCTGTGCAGCTTGATTGCTAGTACTGACATCACCACTTTTATTACTTTCACTGCTTTGGAAACCAATTGACATTCAGTTCAGAAATAACTCTGTTTGCTCAGCCAAACTGACTTCAATGCTCCCTGTGAGCTGACAGCTGGCTTGCAACAGATGATGATGAGTAATCAGCTGATCATGGCTGAAAACAGAACCATGCACCTGGAACCATCATAAACTTGCATTTCTATTACGTTTGGAATCGTTATGGATGCCTCAAAAATTGACAAAATAATGTCATATCTCTGTTCAATAGTAGCTTTTGCAAAATCAGTTTCTTCCAACTGAATTTACATAGCTGAGTTTACCTGTGCATATTTGGGGAACTGTTCTCTAGTTCTGAAAATTGAAACATTCACATTATCTTCAACATCCACAGATTTTTTTTTTTGTCCAGAAAACATTTACAGGCTGAAGTAAAATAAGAATAGTTATAATCAGAGACTAATGTCTCTACATTGAAATAAGAAAGCCTCCCATAGGCTTGGGTCACCAACCCAATTTTTTCTTTTAAGATTTTTTTTATTTCTCACCATGTCCTCCATAACTATAAATCTTGGTTATATTGGCATAAGTGTATATGCCTTAGCTGCTGAAATGCTTGTGTAGAATATTTTTTTATAAGAGTTGCACACATGTAAAATGGGGAAATTAAATATTATCTGATTTTGTTTTTTGACATGTCAAATAACAAATAGAATAACACGCTTTTAATTTTGTGAGACAGTTGCTCAATTTCAGTGGTTGGATTGCTGCAGCTTGTGCCTAGTCACATACTGAAAAGTAGCAAACAACATCTGCAATTAGATAGCTAAAGAAGATCAGCATACATGCCCAATTATGTGATATACACACCAACAAAGATCTTTGTGTTTGTCTGAGGCGTAGGAAAAAGCAGTCTACAAAAAAGGAATTCTGTGATCTTCGATTATCCAAGGACATTAAGACTGAGGAAACAGCAAACTGACATTATTGATATTACATTATTCATACGGTGTTAATATGAGTTACAATAGGATATGCTAACAGGGTCCTATGCATAATCACCTGTGATAAATAAGCAGTAGGCATGTGTCTTTTGAAAGTGAAGGAGTCTTTCTAGAAATTCTCACTGGGGCTTACACCCCAGCTGCACTTTGTAACAGGAAGAAAAAGTTTTACGAGAGGGTTCTGTCTGAGGCGACATACACATGGCTGCTAGTGAAGGAACTAATTTTTCATATTTTAAATTGTCAGATAACATATTTCTTCTGAGCATTTTAATGGACGTAAAAAAAATTGTCACTATTTGATTCTCAGTTGCTCCCAGTGGTGCTATACTCCTTTTAGAGGAGTGGATTTTGTGGCACCGGGATTCTCTCAATGTGCAAAAATACCTGATGGATGATGGTAAAGAATGAGGAGCCAGACTCTTCTCCATGGTATCCAGTGACAGTACAAGACAATAGGCACAAACTGAAATATAAGGAATACCTTTAAACATGAGAAAAAGGTTTTCAGTGGGAGAGTGGTCAAACACAGGTCACCCAGAGAAGCCGTGGACTCTCCATCCTTGGAGATGTTCCAAAACCAGCTGAACCCAATCCTTAGCAGTCTCCTGGGTTAGACAGTCTCCAGAAGTCCCTGCCAACCTCATCACTAACTCTGTGACTGTCATGGAAGGACCTCTGCTTTGGGGGAAATTGCACTTTTCCTGAGGAGCAAGCAGGTCTGCTCAAGGAGAGGAGCTCGTAGGGGCTGTGGGATGTTCAGAGCAGAAGATGTAAGAGAGAAAGGTCAGCACCTGCACCAGCGCAGGAAAGGACCCGTGAAAGAAGAGAAGGGAGGGAGCAGCCAGGCCTCAATGACAAGTGAGAGGAAATTGCCTAGAGTGCAAATACTGCTACTCTGGGCTTGGTTTGGTTGTTACAAGTAAACCTACACATTTCATTTTCATGATCTCATCACAGAGATGATTTTTTAGAGTTGTTCACTTTCAGATTGATATAATAATTTATTTGAATTCTGGCTGCTGATGCGCCAGACACATTATGAAGTCTAATCAACTCTTCAGGCACATGCATATCATCATTCGTACATCAGAAACACAAAACTGCTCATTTTCTGTTCTTGACCATTTCATCTATTGTTGCTTTATCCATTATCATTGCGTGTCGTATCCAGAAGCTTTCTCAAAAAAATCCCATGAGATTTTATTAAAAGATTTCCATCACATCAATAAGGAAAACTGGACTTGTGAATTTGTCTTAACTCTTTTTCAATCACTTTGAAATACCAGGACATGTTTTTGCATGCAAACAAAGCAGATGAAAAATGTTTCAATCAACCTCTACAATCAAGGCTTAGTTTTTTGCTTGTTCAGTGTAATGGTCTCACAGTGACAGCAGATAATGTACGCTACAGTTTTCACTAGAGTATTCCTGTTTTCTTCTTTGTTTTGAGAGCAGATGAAAACTTAGCATGTCATCAACATACACTGTCATATTTTGAATAATATCAACTGCTTCATAGTGACAATGAAGAAGCTTTGCTCTCCCTCAAATTTTTGTCAATACTTTTTCAATTAGAGAATCCGAACTGTGTGAAAACTTCCTTTGTGTACTTCGTGGAGAGTAGGTTGCACTTAAGAGCTGAACAAACAGAGGAAACAAAGTGTGTTGTCACTATCTTTAGAATATAGAGGATCATGTAAATACATCAAGCCAGGATGAGTAGAAAAAAAAAGGCTTGTTTTCCAAAGATATGTTTGAGCAAGAGTGTAAGTTACAGATGACGACTAATCTCAGTAATACCAATCCTATGAGAAACTAGTGTTGTGTTGTTGCTGGGGCAGTAGCAGAGAGAGATCAGTATTGGAGCTGCCCGAGGTTGATTCCAACGTATAGCATCTTCCTTCTAAATCAAACACATTTTACCTCTGTTTGTTACTGCTCAGTGAATAAGAATAGTACAAGACTGCAAAAATGTGTACACAAAAAGTGCATTAAAAAAGCTAAAAGCATTTAGCAGCTCTCTTGGTTTGATATAGCCACCATATGCCTTCAACAGCAGCACAGAATGTGGAAGAATGTTACATATATATTAGTCTGAAATCAATTGCCTCTCCCTTCTATTGCTCAGAGAACCACAGATATTTCTCCATGATTTCATGCAGATACTTGGACAATAATATTATCATAAAAAAAACCTTACAGTAGATGGCTCTGTGATTTCCAAAAGTGATGGGATTTAAATCACAGTCTTTTGAAGAAGAGTTAAAGTATCATGAGATCATTTTGTCTGGCCTCTTTACTCAGCCCCTTCTTTTTCTTTCTTAAGTTACAAAGAAAACTGGTGAAAGGTGAAAAGAAGATGAAAAGAAGTAAAGAAAATAGGTGGCCTTACAGAAAAAT
>NW_010125559.1:0-362 GCF_000699245.1 Pterocles gutturalis | reverse complement strand
AAAAGGGAAAACTTTTAAACCATCTTTTTTAAAAAAAAAAAAAAAAAAAAAAAAAAAGAGAAGAGAAGAGAAGATATGAGGAGAAAGTTTAATTGTATGTTAGCTGCCAAAGGACAGCAGGAAAGAGAAAGGGAAGGATGTCAAGCATCTGGGGCCATCAAGAGACTAAGGAGAACAAGTTGTAAGTTAACAGGGAGGCTCTCCTTACTGCTGTAACGACCTAGGGTAGCCACCTCCAGTGCACCACCCAGTATTAATCTACCTTACCTTCCCAGTAGCGGCTGTCTTGCCAGTTCATGTTGGGACTGCTAGTTCACCTTTGAAATATTCTTGTTACTTGTCTTTTGTTTCTTCCAAATTAA
>NW_010125558.1:0-38525 GCF_000699245.1 Pterocles gutturalis | reverse complement strand
TAAATACAAATTAACAATGTAAATATAAACATATAAATGAAAATGAAAATACATATACATGCATGCATGTTTTTATTTTATGCATGGTTTTGTTGAGTAGGGGGAGATCATCAGAGCTGGGAGTGAGAATTAATCACACAATTCCCACTGACTCAGTACAAAGCCCCTTTGTGTTTTTAATAACCTCCCCCATCATCTACATCTTTTTCTGACTTGGAAGAGCTGTTGCAAAGGGGACAGCTGTTGTTTTACATTTTCCTTTAGCTGGCAGGTTAAAACAAAAAAAAAAAAAGCAAAGCCTCAAGGAAACAATGAGAAGTAGGGAGTGCAGGCAAACAGGCAGAAAGCAGCATCCTCACGATATTTCACAAGGGAAGGAAAAGCAAATCTGCCAGCTGTTCCAGAGAAACCTGTAGTCTCTAATGTTCTTTTTGTGCACTTAGTTCAAGTGGTATTCTGTTTACACTGAATGTAATGTTCATTTTTTATTTTAATATATTCCTTGTATGGCTGTAACCATGATCTTTTGTGTAGACAGATGCAGTTATTTGCCAGTTTCGCTGAAATGCAGCAGATTATCTACTCTGTAATAAGTAACCTTCCTGAGTTTTGTGAGTTACTATATTAAGTTGTAGAAGACTGGTCTTTAAATATATAATAATATTTGTTCAGTAATTGCATTGCCAAAGGTTTTGTATGGTCTGCAGTAACCTGCAAAGCTGCAGAGAGAATCCTGTTAAAAAGGATACAGTGTCCTAATACGTGACCCTTTCACCCAAACTTTCCTGCAGTACATACAGAAGTGGGCTTGGTTTTTCAAAATTATAGTGACTCTGCAGTCTACTGACTCTGATAGAGTCAGGATTTTTACAAGGGTCAATGACAACCAAGTCACGCTGCTTTGAGTGAAGGGTAAGAACTTTGCGTTGTTATCGTTAGGTAGGTTTCAGTATTCCGACAGCTCACTGTGCACCGGCTATAGTGCATTACACTGCGTGGTGCAGATCTATCTAAATCTGCAGCATGTGTCTCCAAATTTGAATTGTCCAAGCTTGGGTAGGTAAACCAAGAGGTGAACAGTACTAAATCTGCAGCCTGTCCTCGACAGATTTCAAATCCTGCACTCAGGTGTGACTGGTTTAGAGCTTTTATTTTAAAAGATTCCTGAAATGAAATAAAATGCCAGTATAGGGTTTTATTCCCTTAGCCTCATTCCTGTAGAAGGCTAAACCTTTCTTGCTTATTTCCTCCCCTCTCCTGCAAAAATAGAAAGGAAATAATCATTCCAAAGTGGTTAATCAGCGTGAAAAAATTATGCAAAGGGAGTGTGAAGTTAAGATATGTAAGCTGTGCACACCACCTACAACTTAGAAGTAAAGTCCAACTGAAATGGACTCCAAGTAAATGCATTCTGCATTATTTGCTGTACAGTCTTTTCCTGTCTGTCCACTCTTTCTTAATAAATACGCCTTACAATATCACCATATGCCTTTCTGAGATTATTTATTTGTGGCATTTGTATCAGTCACATACTGCAAATATTAGCTCTTCAAAAGTGTAACCAGCATTCTCTTGACTTTCTTAGGAATCTTTCTTCTTGCTTTTCCTAAACTAGACACGTTGCTAGACCAGAGGCAGAACACTTGCTGTGTTTCAGAACTGATGCTTTGTTCATGTCTATGGTAATGAGGATTTGTCAGTTCTAGTTCCTCACATTAAATCTATTACCATTCCTTATCCCTTGGACAGGCTTGCTCTTAATTTATCAAGCCCATGATGTTTTGCTTCAGTAAACTCCAGTACAGAAACCTGGCAAGGTGCTACCCAGGGGCTTTAATGTCTATGTTGCTAAGGAAACTATACTTACATTAGAAAGGAAAAAAAACATTTTACAACATCCACCATTCCAATTTAATCCCTTTAGCAATTTTTACAGATTTCATTTACTTGTATTCTGAAGAGACTAAAATAAGGACCCCTATGACAACTGGATATCATACGCTGTATCCTTCAAGTAACTTTCCAGTAATAGAGTTTTAATTGCATACCACAGAAATGTGCACGATACATTTCAATATCATCACCCTGTAGCAATTGCCCTATGCTCTCATCTGTTGCCAGCAACTGTGAGGAGGAAATTAAGATGCCCCACACAAAATCTTCATGGCAAAGAAATCTGGTGGAACTAGAGGATGGAATGGCTGGCACAAGACTGCATTGCCAATGCCATCATCTTCAAACAGTGCCTTTGTAAGAGACAAGTTTAAACAAGCCCTAACACTTCTGAAACATGATTCCACTTGCACAACAAGTAACTTGATTTCCATTTTGCACACTGATCTCCCAGATTTCACAAAAGTTTTTGCAGTGTAACGCACTAAACGCTGAAGCAGAGAGATCCACAATAAAGCTGGGAGAAAAATTCAAGAATTTCCTATGGGAGATTTTCAAATACATTGTTACAAGACAATTCACAGAGAAATATTTGTGGCTTTTTGGTTTTTTCAGAAGCTGACATATCCCTGAAAAAATTTATGTTGCCAAAGCATCCAGAACATCCCTTAATATCATGATGTAGTCTCTGGTGAAAAAATATGAGTTCACCTTTTTCTGCCTTAAACAATCCTTTCTCAAATGCAAGAGTGGCAGGAGTAAGAAGAAGCATGCAGAAGAGGCAGGGAAAACAGGAGATGATGGTAGCTAGAGAACAGAACAGCTCCTACCCTCAGATAGGCAATGACATGTCACATTCAGGCCCAAGGATAACATTTCTAATTTTTGCAAATATTTGGGGGGAAAAAATAAAAAGGAGAATATGCTTTGTTTAGGGAGCCCTAGGACTTTTCTCCATGTAGCAAAAAATTAAAGCTAGAATATGATACACATATTCAAGAATAAGTCTGTCCGTGTGAGTAAGAGTTATGCACAAGAAAGCAATCCTTGAAGACCTGTACATGTAGATAGACCTTGAAGAGCTCAGTCCATTTCCTTCTCCATACAGTGACCTTAGGTGACTTTTTACAATGTCTGCCTTCATGAAAGAAGGACTGTGGTTGCAAAAGAATTTTTTATTCTATTAATGTAGCTAAGATACATCTAAGTGATATAACCGGCACCAGTGAACAGAAGCAAAAGGTAGGAAAAAATTAAATATGAAATACAGCACAAGTTTACAGCAGGAGTGACTGTCCCTTAATATAGATTAATCAAAAAAATTTTCCCCAGGGAGGCTGGTCAAACACTAGAGCAGGCTGCCCTAAAACTTTGTGGGAATTCTATTCCAGGCAATTTTTAAAACTCAACAAAAAAGGCCTCTGTAACCTGATCTGACTTTGAAGCTACTCGTGCTTTAAGTAGAGGGTTGGACCAGACCTCAAAGGTCCATTCCAATGGAAGATGTTCAAAAATGCTGTGATGGTTTCACTGCCTTTCGCATCTTCATATCAAAAGTATATGCAGTTCTAGAAGTGTTCCATCAACCAAATGAAAGTAACACTTGAATGTAAACCGTAGCATGCAAAATAAACACAGTACATGCGACAGCAGGACAGAGCAGGAGATTCAGAGTTCACTTTTGCTCATCAAGAATATCTACAAAAATGTACATGCATACAAAATTACTGACTTTAATCAACAAAATAGAATGCAAACCCCCTACCATTTTATTTTTATCTCCTACCTGAGCATCGGCAGCACAGAAATATGTTTGCTGTGATTTACATGACGCTACAACTTTTAAGTCATCCCTTCCAGTGCCAGCAAAGCTGAAGGTATTGCAGTACAATATTGTAGTTCATAGCTACAGTCAGACCCAGCTGGCTTTCCTGTATACTTCAAATAAAAGAATGAACCAGACATGAAGCTGGGAGAGACAACTTTTGGTATCTGGGTTTTTGAAACACTGGTTAAATATTGTTTATCATGGTGACAGATAGCTTTTTTTTTTTTTTTTTTTAATGGTTGCATGTGTTAGACTTCAAGAATCTGAAAAGAAAGGAAATACAGTGATGGGAAAAGAAAATAATTTAAAAGAGTTTTCTACAATTTTGCTAAGAATGTGAATCTAGTTTGGAAAAGGAATGGATTTTAAAAAAGGAAAATTCCAGTTTAAGAGAAGAGAATGATATAGGTAGACACAAAACATCTTTGAAATTCCTGGATGAAGAACTGCACCCTTTGTAAGCTTAGAAGTGAATTCCTAAAGGCACATTAAACTGCTTTTCCACCTCTCATGTCCCAGAGCTGTTTTTAGCAGTGTGAAAGCACTAGAATTCCTCACCCTCTTACCAAAAAATGAGAAACTTAAGCAAGACAGATTTCAGCATTGCAATGAAGTCCTGAATGCAGTCTATTTAACCAGATCCTGCTGACTCTCTCTACTATAAAACTGTGTACCTGTACACCTGGAAATACAGTCCTGTGTTGGACTCCGTAAGTGGTAGCTAAATGGAAGATCTTGCAATTTTCAAAAGCTAAAGAAGCACAGTAAAAGAAGTTCTGCTCATAGCTGAAACACTGCAAATTTTGGAAGAGGCTTTACAGCAAGACAAAAGCTTCCAAAATAGTTTGAGAAAATCTTAAAGATTTTGGATTAGTTTCAGTGTTACTTAATAAATTGCAATTTTTATGCAAATACAGCATTCATGAAACTCTAGCTTTGTTCCCTCTCTAGCTGCAGGCCCTACACAGCATCAAACAGCACAGCACAATGGAGGAGGTGACATGCTCTCTGCATGCTGGGGGAACGCAGTGTACTGCTGGTGTTCCCTTCAGCTGTGCATTACCCAAAGCCTTTGCCAAGGACATTGCCGAGTCACACCATCCCGATCCATGGCCACAGCCCCCTGATATACCTGGCCCATTAGGATGTTGACTGTTGACACAAGGTTGGTGTGGTCTGGTTACTGTCTTCACTCAATTTAATGCATTTTAACATAAAATCCTGACAGATTGCACTCAATGACAGCAAAGGAAGCTTCATCTGCAGCATCTGGCTTCCAGGCTCTGGATGCAAGAGAGGAAACAGGCTGTATTTCTCAAAACAGGATAACCAGTTGTAAACCATCAAACATGCTTTTGTTGTCTTTAGGAGATGCAGAGGTAAATCACATTGTCTAGTACCGTTATCACTGAGAATTTGCTGAAGGGAAAAAAAGCTCCACCCTGGCACGCAAAAGAGCCTCCTGCCTGCTAACTTTGACATTTTGCTGTTCCTCTCTAAGTGTTCTGCTTGTGCAACCCCACCAAGTTTCCTCTACGTCACTCTTGCAGCCTGTTTCCTGGTCACTTTGGCCTCTGCAGGAACTTGGCAAACTTCTTTGCCATGTGGATGCTTATGTGTCATAATAAATTGTCCCCTCCCACCCATCCGCCCACCCACCCATTTAATAAACGTGCAGAAGTGACCTTGGATTTCCTCCACAGGGAATGGACAGCAAATATGTTGAATCTGGCAGCAACCTCCACATTTCAGTGACTTACACACTTTCCCCTACAATCACAATGTGACAACCCTCTCACACATGCTGCTGGTTGTCCAGCGTAACGATAGGGGACAAATATCATCTTCCCCAGTTACTGTCCCTTGACCAAATATAATTTTCCCCAGCCTCTGTCCCTTGACCACATGGATCTTGATCATATGGATCCAACTGCTATTATCACACCAATGCTACTGAGTCCCAAATAACCGATGCATTCTCTCCCTCCAATCACTAAAAAGCATCCCAGTTTATAGACTGTGATAGGCATACTCAGTCAAATTGCCCTTCTCTCATATTTCTCCCACAGGTTCCAGAATCCACATCAAAAATAATAATGATTTACATTCAATGGATGTTTAGCTCAAGAAGTGAGTGAAGATTTCAACATTCTTGTGCAGAAAAGAGGTTGCCTAACATGGGATTCATTTGAGTATTTTAAGTTGTCCATGTCCTAGTTAGTTTTTCCACTAATGGGTGTTGACAGTCAGCGGAGAATGCAGGCAATCCTAGCACATTTGTGATCTTATCCCAAATTAGAGACAAGAGGTATTATATCATTAAAGTACAAACTTTTCTCCATTGGGTGTAAAAATTCTGGATAACCTGCCCTGATATCGATATCTACACTACAGGTAAGTAAGACTGCAGTGTCTCACGCCCTTCACATAAATGGCTAAACAAATACTAAACAAATGGTTAAACAAAGGACCAGGATACACCTGTTCAGTGCATGTGACTCTTGGTTCCACTCTTAAAGCTGGTGGTAGCCACTGGAATGGCTCATTAATAGTAACACTTCATCCACTTCCAGGGGAGAGCACTGTGCCTCCCTCATAAAACAAACATGATGAGAAAGACAATTCAGTCACTGAGAAGTTGATCACAACCCCTGTAGATTCATGCAATACTGGCCTGTATCAGACAGACCTTGCAGATCTGTAGTCCCTGTGAAGAAGGGTCATGAACAGGCCATCCTCTGGGCTGTATTCCAAAGACTTCAATTTCAGCACAGCTCTGCTTGGTGAAAGTTGTGTTCGTGCAACTGTGACATTTCAAATTTTGAAAAACCTGCTTCTTTGTTTTCTACATTTTATGCAATTATAAATCTATTTTTGTTGCTTGTATGTCTATATTTGGTACAGTAGAATGTTCCTTTATAATCTGAAACGGTACTTGCTACTTTATAACCTGTACTTGAAACACAGAAATCATAGAATCATAGAATGGTTAGGATTGGAAGACACCTTAAAGATCATGTAGTTCCACCACCCCTGCCATGGGCAGGGACACCTCCCACTAGACCAGGTTGTTCAAAGCCTCATCCAGCCTGGCCTTGAACACCTCCAGGGATGGGGCCTCCACAGCTTCTTTGGGCAACCTCTGCCAGTGCCTCACCACACTCACAGTAAAATATTTCTTCCTTATATCTAATATAAATCTACCCTCTTTCAGCTTAAACCTGTTACCCTTTTCCTATCACTGCATGCCATTGTAAAAAGTCACTCTCCAGCTTTCTTTTAGTCTCCCTTCAGCTACTCGAAGGTTTCTATAAGGTCTCCCCAGACCCTTCTCTTCTTCAGCCTGAACAACCCCAACTCTTTAAGCCTGTCCTCCTATGGGAGGTGCTCCAGCCCTCTGACCATTTTTGTGGCCCTCCTCGGGACCTCTTCCAACAGGTCCGTGTCCTTCCTGTGCTGAGGACTCCGGAGCTGAACACAGTACTCCAGGGGGGCTCTCACAAGAGCAGAGTAGAGAGGGAGAATCACCTTCCTCAACCTGCTGGTCATGCTTCTATTGATGCAGCCCAGGACATGGTTGGCTTTCTGGGCTGCTGGGTCATGTTCAGCTTCTCACCACCTAGCACCCCCAAGGTCTTCTCTTCAGGGCTACTGAAAATCCACTCTCCTCCCAGCCTGTATTTGTGTTTGGGATTGCCTCGACCCGTGTGCAGGACCTCGTACTTGGCCTTATTGAACTTCATGAGGTTGGCATCTGCCCACCTCTCTACCCTGTCAAGATCCCTCTGGATGGCATCCCTTCCACAGAGGTGAGACCAACTGTCTTGTAGTTCCCCAGGTTTTCCTTTCTTCTCTTTTTAGAAATGGGGGTTATGTTTTCCCTTTTCCAGTCAGTGGGAACTTCCTCAGACTGCCACGACTTCTCAAATATGATGGATAGTGGTGGACTTCACCCACCAGTTCACTCAGGACCCATCGATGCAACTCCTCAGGTCCCAGGGACTTGTGCACCTTCAGGTTCCTTAGATGGTCACAAAACTGGAGATAAAGAAACGAGGATAAAGAATCAAGATCCAGATACCAAAATCTTAAGTGACTACTATCCAAAGCCTTTCTGAATGGTAAATGTGTCACAACCCTGCTAGAAACAGTCTTTTGGCTCAAAGAGGGAAGCTATGGAAATGGATCCTCACGTAGTTCTGTAACTAGTCTGCTTTAGACCTGAAGACAAAGCAGTGCTATTTAATCATATGGGAACAAAGTGCTTAATAAAAGTTCTACACAGAAAACATAAGATGCAAAGAAAAAAACAGGCAGGAGATTCTTTAATCTATAAAAGAAGGATCTATAATTTATGTAAAGCAATCCTGGTATTAAATACATTCTGCATTAAAATATTTTGTTTCCTAGATTAGATTAAAGAGCATCAGGATGTGTGAGGAAAGGGAAGTTCTGGGGTAAAGGGTGACTGAAAGCAGAAGAGAGAGGCACACTGGAAAAGAGGAAAAACAAGAATTAGAGATGGAAGACATAAAAAGTATGCTAACATTATTCAACAGTAAACTAACTCAGTCCTGCCACCAAGGAAGAGGAACTGTTAGGATGACAAGCATATTGCTGACATATGACTACTCAAACTCAAATAACAAATTGTGCAAATGTACATAATTTCAAACACCTTTCAAGCCAGAGAGAAAGAGTATAGAAGATACTTTGTGTGTATTGAGCACTTCTGCCCTGCAATGGTCCAGTCGGATCTAATTAAGCAGTTTCCTTGGGGAAGAGAGGGGAACAGGTGGGAATTTGCTCTTCCAGAAAACACACAATAGTGAATTCTGGAATTGAGAAGGAAATATTACTCTACCGGACTTTTTGAGCACAGCATTGCAGATGCTAGCCTAAATCTGCCTGCTCAGGGCTACCTTCACGTCAGTCCAGGATTTCCAGCATAGAGCTGCCTAGTGAACAAGACATTATGTAGAGTCTCAAGGCGGAAAGCACAAGCACTTGCTTCAATTCTTAAAATATCCAGCCTCCTGCTGCATATGTCTTAGTGCTCTTGGATATTTCAGTGAGTAGAAGGGATCCTGGGAGGAGGGCCGTAGGAGAAACATATCTCACTGAAGACTGATCGTTATTGTCATGTTGTTCAGACTCCAGAAGATGATGTTAGAAAGAGCAAGATGGTGATTCACCCATTTAGAGAAATTGTGCTGGAAACGTGCTAAGACCATATGATAGGCCTGAAAGAAATTATCCACTGCGAAGAGGGGGAGGAAGATGGTAGATATAGCTAAGAGACAGGGAAAATAAGAAAATAATTTGCTCCTCCTGCCATTTGACACCATGGAGGAAGTGGATTTAATTCTATTCAAACTACTCCAGCCATTCCCCTTTCTAAACAATGATAGATTTAACAATATTTTTTATTATCCTTTGCTTTTTGGTGGTATTTTTTAGAGTTTGAAAAACTATGTCAGAATTCAAGCTTCAGTTACTTCAGTTACTTTTTTCAGCATGTTATAATCCCATTCTCTTAGGATAACAACCCATGTTTTAATCAGAGGCAGTGGACAGGGTACCTCCTTGGACCCCAGCCTTGCTTTCCGTTTGGATATACCAGAGCTCAAATTTTATGACTTCCTAGTGTGCTACAAGTCTTCACTTTTCTTTTTTTCCCCACTTCATCTTTCAAGAGCAATTGGAACCTGAATAATTAGTTGCTTCTGTTCGATGATAACATTTCTTAAACCCCACTATCGTAAAGGTTAGCTTCTTCTAATTGCTGAATCATCTGATCTAGCATTCCCCAAATCAAACTTTTCTCAGAACTTAATGTTAAACTCTACTAAATGCGGTCAGCCAAACTACTGGATTTCCAGAGTAACCCTACTAACTTCAATTGTGTTTCTCTAGACTTGCAGCAGCCCAAAGGAGGGCATGAAATACCAAACCACATCCCTTCTCATCTTGTCAAACTCATTTTTCTATTACTATTTCTTCATCTCTTTGGGGCATTAGAAGTTGTTCTAAATTACTGACACACACAGTCTTAAAATAAGGGAGTAGTAGTGCCCTGTGTGACAGGAGCAAAGGACAAGGAGAAGGAGGAATCCTTGAGAACCTGGTGCTGAACAGAATCACAGGTGGAAGCTTGCACCAAGAACAATGTGTTGGTTAGGTGACCAAGGGCACCAGCAGAGTCTGTGACATGTTTCTGGGATGTCTAAAAGAGAAAAGTCTCCATACTCAAAACTGTAGCTGTACCATCAAATTTTTTTTTTTTTTTTTTTTTTCTGAGAAGAAGGCTCTCCATCTCACTTCCACACTTCCACCACTTCGAATCCAATACCAACAAATGCTTAACTAAATGCAATGGTTTGTCCCTGGAGTGCTCTCTAAGATGGACACACTCACATATTAAACTGAAGAATAGCAACATGACTGCTGGGATGACAGTTTTTTGGAATTTTGTTGCCAAGTCCTGTTTTTCATAGTGACACATGTCAGTGTGCTATATGCTTGGCACAAAACTAGATCTTTATAGAGGTTTTGTTTGATTATTTTTTCTTAGTTAAACAAGATCGATGTTTGGAAAAAGAACCAAAATAAATGTAAGTCTCTTTGCTGGCAGCTGTGCAAGTTTTTAGATGCTAGGTTTTAGTTGATTTCTGACAGGAACATCTGCCTTGAACTCATTTTAGTCTTACTAAGGTTGTCACCCTTCCGAAAGGAATTCCTGTTTCCCTTCCTTTCACACACATACTCAGTGCTTATCAGGGCATCTGGAGGAACACACAGATCTCTGTGATTAAGAAAAAAAAAAAAAAAAAAAGGCCTGTTACTCGTCATATCCCTCAGATTCAACAGAAAGGAAATTCATTTTAGTGAGCACTGAAACCAAACAATAGCAACCCTGCAGCTGGTTTCAGGGGTCTGATGTCAACAACACTAAACACATTTTTATCTCATTTGGGATTTATTGAAAAAGCAGAGTGCTTGATAAACAGTGTCTGACAAAAACCAAAGCAGATTAGCTCAGCAAGTGAGATGAGAGGAGAATTGTGCCATATATACTTTGGAACTTATCAGACGAATCCATTTATTGTAAGATATTCGTTGAAACATAATTTCTGTCAAGGTTTATCCATAGAGTTACATTTATTTGCCTGTGTATAAGAATTACAAGCTTAATTATTGAGAAAAATGCCTTTTTTTTTCAGATTTATTACATTTCAAGCTCTTAGAATTAAAAGCAGTTTTCATCAATGTTTATTCATCCCCTCAGCTAAGAAACTAGCTTTCTTCTCTCAGAGTGATGACATTCAAAAAAGAAAAAAAACCCCAGCTATTCTTTTAAGCTTTCAGAGATGACATAGTCAAGGATTAGCTATAAAATATTTTTGCTCGTTTTGTAAGAGGCAGTATGATCCAATTGCTTTTTCTAGATGGGATCTTCCTGTTTTCTTTAGCTCCCACACTGCTCTTTCTTACCTTCTACAAGAAATCCAGATGGCTAAGATTTAGGACAGCCTAATCTTGGTGACTAATGCATTAATGCAGAGGATGTTACACTGCCTGAAGAATAGGCAGTGAGTAAACAACAAAAAGGCTGTTTACAGTGTTGGCAAAAAAAGAGAAGCTTCTGAAAATGCCTTTCACAGCAACCAAATCCCACCTTCCCATTCACAATACTCTGTTACTCCCTGAGGTTTTTTCAATTTTTTTCCAGTATTGACGGCAAAGTACTTCATCAAAAAAATGCCTCTAATGCCCATCAACATGAAGGGATTTTCATAAAAATGTTCAGTTTTAGATAGCTCATCTAAACAGGAGTATCGCCAGCCACAGGTCAAACTCAGCCCAGACACTGGGCAGCACATGGTACCACATGGTAGCTTTGCAGGAGCCCTTATACGTGGAGACGAATGTGTCTGCTGTGCCGTCTCCAGTCAAGGGACCTGGAATCAAGGCAGAAACGCAGATGTCCACATGGGAGGCTGTCAGGGTTTGAAAGACTGGTGAATTGTGTGAGTTAAACCTTCCCACGGAAGGGAGTGGGAGGCAGGGGGAGGAGAAACTTGCTTTCTCTGAAGGATCAAAGCAGAAAAGCAAATCCAAACTCATGAACTAAATGCAGTGCAACGTCTTAGGCTACATCTGTGTTAATAAATTAAATTGTGCCAAAGAACCTTTCTGGGAACCATGCATATTGTTAAAACAGCCTGTGGTGTGGCTTTGGCTTAAATGAAATAACATTCTCTGAAATACAACCATATAAGCTGGCTGTTTTTTGCATCTGCAGTGTGTATGTTCAAGAGAAAATCCATCCATACAAAGGTGACTAGTATCTCAGGAAGAAATCTCTTGAGGCAGATGAAGAATAGCAGAGCAATAAGGATTACAGGTATCATACCTACATATAAACATGGTTACAATAAAGAGATGCTTATATGCTTTCCAAAATAAAAATACAACACCAAGACTTATAGATTAAGTGAGTTTGCAAATTTATGCTCCACTAGATGGTCTAAAGCTGGTTAACACTGGCAATAAACAGCACTGTAAATTGACTAAAAATTGATGTGTTGGAAACCATGGGGACTAGCACAAATGATAAAGAGAAAGAGGAAAGATAATGGCAATTAATATGCCATCTGATATCTTCCCTTCTGGGAAATTAGCACTAAAAGACTTTTGACATAATATTTCAGAAATTACATTCCTTTGCAATTAGCTTTTACATGATAACCACTTTAAGGTGGTATACACCTCATGCTTTCTGAAGGCATTTTCCTTCAGTTACCAGCCCTTGCTAAGGAATAAGATGTCGGCAGTCAGTCAGGACTTCCAGCAGAGCAACACTATTCCCAAGAAAAAAAATAGCAACCACCCTGTCCTATAGTGACTTACTGGGAAAGCTCTGCTTTTGATTTCTGAGTTGGGACAAGTAAAAATTAGTTAACTACCAGGTTAGTAGTTACCTGGTAGATTGAGAAGAACAGAAGCATTGTTTTCTGTCATTGACACAGCTAAGACCTTTTAACTGTTGCACAATTATCCCCAAACCCATGACAATATGAACTACAATGATCCCAAGCGTAAATGAGTAACCAAGCAGCTTTTGAAAGGCAGAGTAGAAGCATATTTATGGACTGCTTGCATGCTATGATACTAGATAATGCTATCATACAAATAGCAAACATTCCCTAGCTGCTACCTCACGAGATCCATTTCACTGCTGAGGACACAGGCAGGCAGCCTAGAGGCTCTCCAAGCGTGACAGGGCATACTGTCCCATCCAACAGTGCACACAAGGTAACTCCTCTCCTTGTTTTACCATTACAGGACAAAACTGGGGAGGCTGTGTTCCAACAAACAGTATTTTGAAGGACAGAACAGGTCTGTGAGCATGGCTTGCCCCTATTTACCTCCACACAGTGCTCGCCCCATTTACCTTTGAGAGCTTACTGTCTCAAAGGTCCAAACTCTTCAGTGTAACTGTAACTGCTTTGCAAAACAAAGCAGCCTTCATCTGTTTTATTGAGCTTCTTAAGAATTTTCCTTCTGTAAGGTAAAACTCAGATAATCCACAGACATCAAAGCAATGTCTTTGCTTTTTGAACATTTCACATTGATGGAAGGGGAGCATCTGAGGCAAATGTGACACAGTTAAAGCATCTCTTTCTCTTAGAAATATCTGCTTCTTGCAACTCTCTTGAGGATGCTCTAAAGAGTGCTAGAGTCTTGGACTTGCACAGGCTAGACCAAGGAGTGGAGGCTACGAAAGTGAATTGTTGCCATCATTTTACCAAGTTGCAGCCTGGTTGCGGCCCAGAAAGGTTAAGCTCTGACTGTGAAACCTGCACCACCCAGATCATTCCATCAAGCTTTCCACTCATAACTACCTTACGTAAATACTTTTTCACTTCCAAATGTTTTTACTGTATTTGAGCAGCAAATAAAGAACAACACTGCAGGGTTAAAATAGAAATAAAAATCCCACGCGCACTGCTGCTGATGGAGCTTTTGCATTCATTAGTCATGTTTCTATCCTGTTTGACTGTGTTACTGTTTTCTTTCATTCTTTTTCCAGAGGCTGCCTATAGTTATGCCTGATGACAGTTACTGTTTCCATTGTTGCTTTTCTAGTGCAGTGCCCAGAATGGCATATTGCTTTGCTATATGTAATAAAATATGAACACCAAAAAAAAAGCACAGAAAGGATCTGCCCACTAAAATAACAACATGCCTCTGGCATATGAACAGCACTGAAAACCTTCCATCCCAGACTTCCAAAGGTGTTCCTAGATCTGCAGAAACATCATATAGAGATTAATAGCTTTGAATATTTATTTCTTAGCTCCTTCCAGAAGGCAAGAAGGAAAAATGGGAACCATTGTGAAAAACAAGTAATACACCCTGTACACTCTTTTATTAGTATAGCATTTGTTAATGAGGAAACTTCTCTTATCCTGAAAATTACAATCCTATGTTGGAAGGCAGTGATTATTTAGCACTGAAGATGACTGATCTTCCACCACATTGAGCTGCAACTGAAGTCAAGGACTAGTCAGCAGTGGACTGTCCCTCTAGGATCCAAGAATGCTGTTACTATTATCTCTCACATCTTCTCTAAGAGTCAAGTACTGTGAGGCAATTATGCATAGGACACCTGTGTTTGACGACTATGGAGAAGAATTTCAGTGCTGAAAAGAAGAGACCTTCTTTTTTTATCTACAAATTTGGCCATCTTTTCTTTGTGGCAGCCACAAAGGAATTTCTACTATGACAGAAATAAAAATTCTTGTAGCTCCAGAACTGGCAGGAGAACAAAGTGAAATCGTGAAGGAGCACTTGTGCACTGACACCACGCTCTGTGCTCAGAATCCTCCAGAACTGATGGGGTCCTCTTCAGCCTGCAGACCTCTGCCTTCCCATTCCACAAGATATTTGTCTGTAAACAGGCCTGACTTTTTAATCCTTGAAAGTAGGCTTGCGTCCTCCAGTGAAGGATATTTTCACCATCTTATATTACACATCAGACTTAAGTGCTTCAGCTGATATTCAAGGTAGTCTACATGGATAATGAAAGGCATCAGTGAACCACTCATCCCCTGATGCAGCTTTGAACCATTCACATGCATCCTGTCTCTGGATACCAGGGAGAAGAGCTCAGCACCTCCTCAAGAAGTTGTAGAGTGCAATGATGCCGCCCCTCAGCCTCCTTCTCTCCAAACTAGACAAACCCAGAGTCCTTAGCCCCTCCTCGCAGGACATGCCTTCCACCCCTTTCGCCAGCTTTGTTGCCCTCCTCTGGACACATTCAAGGACCTTCACATCCTCCTTAAATTGTGGGGCCCAGAACTGCCCACAGTACTCAAGGTGAGGCCATACCAGCACTGAATACAGCAGGATAATCACCTCTTTTGACTGTCTGGTTATACAGTGTTTGATGCACCCCAGGATGCAAGTTGCCCTCTGGGCTGCCAGGGCACACTGCTGAGTCATACTGAGCCTGCTGTCAAACCAATCTCCAGTTGTTTTCTGCAAGAGTCTTGTTAAGTTTTTAAGTTCCTTCTCTTTCTGCAGAGAGAAAACGAAGCTGATAAGAACCTTGCATGGGTCAGGTGCACAGATATTCATCCAGGCTTTTCTATTTCAGATACACATAGGCTGAAAAGATAATCTTTTAGTTCTTAGCTTTGCAAGATTTGTGCTATTCACCATGATAGTTCCCGTGCCATTTCAATAAGCAAGCCCCTCATCATTTGCAAAGAGCTTTCACTGTCTTTTTGCAAACTGGAGGAAATGAGCAATGGGTGAACTACAGCATGTGGGATCTTCAGATCATATCCTCCAATAATCACAGTAATTAACATATTTTGATATAATGTTATTTAATAACAATATATCTTGGAGATCATCTGAGCTGATAGGTCTTTGGGGGAAGATAATGGACTGAAAAAGAATCTATGATATGTAGTCAAAATCTAGATAGGCGATACTCAGAAGTTGTAGTGGTAGGGAGCCAGCAGGGGTAGATACATACACAAAGAGACAGACGTCAAAATAAATACGTATATATTTAAATTAAAGTAGCATTACGGTTCTTTTTTTCCAAAGCAGAGACAAAGTCAAGCAGATAATTTTTTCCTTCCCAATAGCCTGTATATACTGTCTGCTCAGATTTACTTTCCAGTAGACTGAAGATAAAACTGATGTGAATATTCCAGGTGGGGAGCAAAGGGTCAGCTTTTCTGTCTCCCAGGCAAAATACTGTGTTTTCCAAATACTTAAAAGTTCTTTTTTGGGTATTTATGAGTTTTGCAAAAGTGGTATTTTGCAACAGAGTATAATAGGAAATGTCCATCACAGCCTGTTGTACACAGGAGCTCAGAAAGCATTCAAAATAAAGTAGCTTAAAATGCACCCAGGCAGTGGTGCCACGGGCAGTCTATGAAGCTACTCCACTCTGCTCCTGATGAGTCAGTGCTGGCTGACAGCTTCCAAGAGCCCCTCTGGCCCCAAACTCACACAATAGGGAAAAACAGCTCTGCTGCCATACTGGAACAGAGTGGAGGATCATGACCCTGTCTACCTCTGGCTCCAGGGGTAACCAGGGATGGGGAGAAGACTTAACTTGTCCAATTCTTGTTCCCCTTCCCTTTTGCAGAATGGCCAAAATTGCTGAGTTGCAATCTATTTCACATTAGTGAATAAGGCTTCTCAACTCAACATCCAAATACTCTGTTTGCTTCCAGTCCAAAATAAGATTTTTGGTGATGATAAACATTTCTATGAAAATATCTACCCAATGCTCTGTCAAAAGAGAAAATCAAAGTTCAAGAATTACTAGGAAAGAGACAGAATAATGTGCCACATTATAAATCCACTGTGTGCCAAAAACTTGGCAGGAAAGCAGGTCTGGCACTATAAAACTGGAAAAAAAGAAGGAAGAGAAGAGCAACAAGGCCAACTGGAAAATCTCTAACAGCCTCAGATGGGGAATGATAAGGGAGACTAGATTCTTTAGCCTAGGAAAGAGACAGTGAGTATGGGAAGAGATGTCAACAGCAGGACGGAATAGAAATCAATAAACTTATGAGTAGAAGGGAGAAGGTGAATAGAGCATGACTGTTCTTTACCTTCTTCTGTACAAAACACATCTGTATCAAATGTCAAGAGGTCTTTGACACTGTCCCCCACAACATCGTTCTCTGTAAACTGGAGAGATATGTATTTGATGGGTGGACTGTTTGATGGATGAGGTATTGGTCGGATGGTCACATCCAGAGGGTAGAGGTCAATGGCTCAATGTCTGGATGGATATCAGTGATGACTAGTATCCCTCAGGAGTCCGCACTGGGACCAGTACTGTATAACATCTTCATCAATGACATAGACAGTGGGATGAAGTGCACTCTCAGCAAGTTTGCAGATGACATCAATCTTAGTGGTACAGTTGACGCATCTGAGGGACAGGATGCCATCCAGAGGGATCTGCACAAGCTCGAGAAGTGGGTTTATGTGGACATCATGAGGTTCAAGGATGCCAGCTGCAAGGTCCTGCATATGGATTGGGGTAACTCCCAGTATCAATACAGGCCGGGAGATGAAGCGACTAAGAGTAGCCCTGTGGAGAAAGAAGGATTTGGGGGTGTTGGTTGATGAGAAGCTGAATGTGACCTGGCAATGTGTGCTTGCAGCCCAGAAAGCCAGCCGTGTCCTGGGCTACATCAAAAGAAGTGTGACCAGCAGATTGCGGGAGGTGATTCTCCTTCTCTACTCTGCTCTCGTGAGATCCCACCTGGAGTACTGCATCCAGCTCTGGAGTCCTCAGCACAGGAAAGACATGGACCTGCTGGCACAGGTCCAGAGGGTGACCACAAAAATGATCAGAAGGAAGTAAGACTTCTCCTATGAGGACAGGCTGAGAGAGTTGGGGTTGTTCAGCCTGGAGAAGAGAAGGCTCCGGGAAGACCTTATTGCAGCCTTTCAACACTTAAAGGTGGGTTATAAGAAGGATGGGGACAAAGTTTTTATCAGGTCCTGTTGCAATAGCACAAGTGGTAATGGTTTTAAACTAAAAGAGTGTAGATTCAGACAAGATATAATGAAAATAATTTTTACGATGAGGGTTGAAACACTGGAACGGACTGCCCAGAGAGGTGGTAGATGCCCCACCCCTGGTAAGACATGGCTCTGAGCAACCTGATTTAGTTGAAAATGTCTTGTTTCACTGCAGGGGGTTTGGACTAGATGACCTTTAAAAGTCCTTTCCAACCCAAACTATTCTCTGATTCTATGGTTCTATGAAAATGCAAGATGGAAGACTCAAACAAGAAATTATTCTTCAGTAACACAGTAAAGCAATGGAGATAGTAGGACCTTGGAGGTACCACACACTTACATGGGTCTAGAAAGCATTTGGGTAAGTTCAAAGACAAAAAATGTTGTCTAGTAGCCTTCACTCATGCCAGTGGTGGTCCTGTTGGCTAAAGGGATCCTTGACTACAAATTGCTTGACCCATGAAGACTGCTCTGGATAAGAATTATCATGCAGTTTCCCTATTATTATATGTTGCTTGGAACCAGCTAGCGGCCACCTGCAGAGACAAGTTAGGAGAATAGATGGACCTGTAGACTGGTACAAAGGAATAGCTGGTGCTGAAAAGCAACAGAAAAGAGCTATTCTGCTACACAGGTACCTTCCTTCTAGCAGCCTGATTAGACACCTATAAAATATACTAACATGCATTCCAAATCTTTCCCAGTGATCCTCTAGTTCACTGATTTGTACCATCATGCTCATAAGCACCATGTAAGTAAATACGTATCAGTTATATTTCTGTTGATACTCAGCTCTCAGGCCCGTGGTCTCTTAAAGTCCAGCTGTTCCTCTAGGTACAACTGTGAATAAAATAAAATGGAAGCTGTCTCCAAAAGGGAAATGCTTGTCTGGAAAGTCCCATACCTTGCAATGTTTTTGGCGCATTACTTAACAGCAAACAACCCAGAAAGTGAACTTTGTTCTGTATGATCACAGTGGAGCTCTCCCAGCCGCAGCCAAAGCAAGCGGTAAGATCACAAAGGCTGACTGCATATTGATTTTGCAAGTGATTGCACGTACCTTCAGAGAGCACCAATGACAGCTTTTCCTGTCAACACACCTCATTTTCCAACAAAGTTGGAAATAAAATTTTATTCACCTTTCAGATGAAGGTTTTCCATGCTTCTGACCATTTCTGATTAACCAGCGTGTCTCCAGATGCTTACAAGTTAGATACCAAGTGTCTGAGACAAACAGGTCACTTTGACATAAATACTTTTTTACTTCCACAAGTGAATTGCTGAGTCACTTATACCCACCTCTCTGAGAAAAATAATAATGGAGCCCATAGAGTCCTCTGGATATTTAGGTTTTTGCAATGATACTTTTTATTACACAGCTGAGAGAGGTAAGCTATTTTCTTCCCGACACTTACTTGCCTACAACTGAAAACATTAAGTGTTTCAGGCTGGAGTAATTATCATTTTCATCAAAAGAATACTACTTAACTCAGCCATGCTGGCATCTTGTGTGTTGTTTTGTTTTTTTTGTTTTTTTTGTTTTTTTTTTTTTTTTGTCCCAGTAAACTGTCCCTTTTTACATAAACTACAGGCATTTCACTGGATGAGACACAAGCACATACCGTTCCCGGTCTGGGGCTGTATCTGTCTTTCTGCTCTGCATCTGCACAGTGCCTATTTGAACTTGGATGGCAGTCCATGACAAAAGTAAAATTCTTTTCATTATTGCAGTAAAAGATAAACACAGCTCAGCAGTCTAACCATCAGAAATAAAAGCAAAAATCTCAGTATTTCTGACTGCAGACACAGTTTCTTCCACAATGATACAGGTAATTTAGCTAATAGTTTTTAATTGTTGCTCATACTTGCTTACTGTTTGTCTGCTTACCCCAGCTGTATGGAATAGGCAAGAGAGTAGCACAGGGATAACACAACCATTTCAGGAAGCTAACCATGCCTCATAACATTTGATGTATCTCTCGGTACTTGGTCAAGTTACAGATTATTTAGGTGTCCTGAGAATTTCCCTGACCTGAGTTAACTGTGGCTAAAGTTTATCTCTCATTTCCTGCCCTATTCCCCTCATAAACCCCAGCTCCTGGTTACACTGTCTGGCACTGAAGCCAAGCCCGAGTGTGTCAACAGCCTAGGAAATCCAGGACAGCTTCTACCCCATCCTCAAGGCTGCCTGCTTACTACTTCTTCCCCTCTCATGTCTTGCATAAATTAAGTGAATCTTAAACAAAGAGATTCAACAAAATCTCAACACTGGTTGTCAAAATACTGTGAGCCTAGAGACAGCTTTACTACCCAAGGCCAGGCCTCTTTTAGTGAGGGAAAAAAAAGCAGAGGACTCCAAAACCACCCTAATTGATTTGCTTCAGTTGTGATCCATTTTGTCCACCAGAAAATGTATTTATTATTCCATCTCTTCCTCATTTCTCTTTTGTGATTGTGTAGGTTAAAGTATCATTAAGTTTTCTGCATCTGAGAATACATTTGCCTTCCAGCAGGGCTGCTGGGAGCTCCTTAGCACCCCTTTCAAAGTGTCACCCCTGCATAGCACTGTGTTCCAATCGACTCAGGGCAAACTATCGGTTCACAAATATTTAAGTTTCAAAGCAGTAGAATTGTTTCATATTCCTTTACCAAATGGAACCTGAAGACTGTAAATTTGCCATTGAATTGGAGCGTATGGTAGAGTGCACGCTGCACTGGAAGGGGAGAGGGACGACTGTCAGCACAGAGGATTTTCCAGTGCCTCCCCCAGTCAGGCATAGCCTTGCCCTGTAAACTCAGCCATGCTGTCTTCTCACACCAAATCTGGCATCCTTAGGCCAAACCCAGCTCTACAGCCTGCTTTGTTCCTAGATCATCTGCCAAGCACACTTTGAATCAAAGATGCTGTACATTGCATGCCAGTCCTACGTATTTAAAATCCAGACCCTCAGTTGCAGTCAACACAGACAGACTGTCTTCTGTCCTGCAACACCCGCAACTATGTACAGGCCCAAGAACACAATCTTTGTATAGGGTGTGGACATTACTTACCTTGTCTGTCTAGCTAAATTCTTCAAGGCAAGTTTTTCTCCTTAGTATACTCTCAGAGTTCACACAAACAGGGAAATGTGGCTGAGGAGTATACGAACTCCTCACTATTGTATGCACAAGTGCAGGTCAGTTGAAAATAAAGGTTATTAAACTAAAATTTCCATTCTTGATCCTTTTTCTTCTCCCCTGTGGTTACTCTTTCATCATAACATTATCATATTTTAGCGACCAACTATTTAATCTTCTTTCAACTGCTATATCCAACAGCAAAATCTGAATTTGCAAAATTATTCAGGAGAAAACTAATATCATCACACTGTGAAAGATGTTCTTAAATTGCTTAGCTGAAAGTGAAGTTCTGCTCCCATACACAAAAGATTTCCCTGTTTTCAGGTGTTACAAGTGCATTAGACTGAAGTTTGATGTACTAATTATTAACCTCAAAGAAAGTTTCCAGATCTGAAATCTGGTGCTCCAATTACTTGCTTTACTAAAGCAGTACTTAAAGGGAATTAGGTGGTGAAAGAAATGTATATTTGAATTTTACCGTCAGAACTAGATTTTACAGTGCATTTGGAAGTGTGTCTAGGGCCTGCCTTTAATCTAGATTTTCAGGATTTTTAAACATAATACAAACCTATTCAGTCACTTTCAGGTAGCCCTATGAAATCTGTGTAAGGGTAGATAGCACCATATTCTTTTATTTGAGATACAGATTATGAGATTAGAAAATTTGCTGCTACCCCTGATGAAGAGTGACAATTCAGCTGTGTCTGAACTTAGTCTTCTTACAGAGCATGCCTGTTTGCTTACAAAGGAGATCAAAGCCCTACCTAAGGACTGTGTTTGCACACCTTAAATACCTTAAGCATCTTTCATTTCAGGGTCACAGCATGCAAGTAAAACTTTATGGACCAATTAGAAAATCAGAGTGTAATATCGCTTGACCACAGCTTCCTCTAGCATAGTCATATCAGCAAATTGGTTTGCTTACAGCTTGGCTACACAAGAAATTAGGGAACTTTACAGGAAGTACCAAGATAAGAATTTCTCTAGCATGCTTCTTAACAATTTCATTTGAAATTGATTACAAGTGTTTAAAAATCTATTATTTCTTTTTCTTACATTTGTCCCTGTTTTTTCAGCTATAAGTAATACCTGGAAAAGCATTCGTGCTCATTTTTTTCAGGCAGTTTTTCCACTTGGAAGAGCATGGTAGCTACGGTATCAGTGCACAGTTTTAGACTATTAGTTTGCTGGGGATTTCAAAAACATTTGTCCCAAGTACAAATATATTCAGGGTGACTCAGCTGTGATTTTCCACAGCGACTATTGAATTTACAGGCAAACTTGGAGGCTTGTGTAAATAGTGAATGAGCCCAGAATTTGAGGAGGAATAGAGGAGGATAGGTTGCATATTTACCTGAGACAAAACATTGTGCATTTCAAATGTTGTCCGAATCACACAGTCAGTGGGAGTGGGGCCAGGGGTACTAGTAACATGTATCTGTCCAAGTAGACAATCATCTTGCTGTGTTTCCACAGTAGAGAATTTAAATAACTAATTACAGAGCATACAAGATGTGGTGCTTATTCCAGCAATGTGTCACTCATCTTGACTTTAAAACAGGGTTGAAAATAACTTTCAGAGAAATTAGCTTTGCATTCTAGACCCACATATCATGCTCATTTTAATTTGCACACTATTTATTTCTAATACATTTACATAGTACGTTTTTAGTTATAACTCCCTGCTGCTGAGCACAGTTGTAGCTAAAAAAAAAAAAAAAAGCCAGTGACCTCACTTCCAGGCATGCAGAAGAAGACTACCAGCTATGCCTGACTTTTAACCTTGAATAGGGCCAGACTGAAAAATATCCAAGCATGGGCAAGTAAATATCTACAACAAGCATTCCAGTTTTCAGTATTTTGGAGCCAAGCGAAAAACTGAATTAGCCTTTCCCTGACACTTCCGCAGTACACTCACACAGCATTGCTCCCTCCTCAGTAAGGAAAAGTGGAAGGTTAAAGAAGAAAGACTTAAAAGGAATGAGAAGAAACAGAAACATGTAGAAGAATGAGCTCCTGCTGTAAGCAATCTTCAGATATCACAGAGTCACTTTATTTCTGAGTATATTTTGATTAATCCATTTTCTCAAGGGAAAAAAAAAAGTGGGTCTCAAGATAGAAAACAGCTAAAACCTGACAAACTTGTAAAAGTGTGTTCAGCCTCCTGCCTCTTGATTGCAGAAGCCAGAACTTGAGAAAATAGCACTTGGTTTCTTGAAAGGCTTGCGTTAAAGATGCAGAAGAATTGAGGTAATGTGAGATTCTTGGGGAAAATAAAATAAAGAAGAAACAGAACTCACTGGTAAACAAGACTTTTTTACAGCTAGCAATGGCTAGGAGAGGAACTAATGCAGAGATAATGAATGTTAACTCAAAGCTGTGCTATGTTCCTGCTATCCATAGCCCTCTGTGGGTCAGCTGCACCTCCCATCGGTTCCCTTACCCTCAAGCCTGGCTACAGATGCTGGCTACGGTGCAGAAGAGTTAGAACCATACCTTCTGCTTCCCCACAGCTGCACCCACTTTTTTGGGGAGGAGTCTGCAATGGAAATTTAAACTCACATTTACATCTTTCCTCAGCAGCACATCTGTTTTCAAAACGCTAAATTCAAGGAACTGGACATGGTCATGGCAATTGACATCAGCGATGATTGTGTGCAAACCTGCAGGTCGAGCCCACAGGAGCTCTCACTGTTCTTTTATGCTGAGGCCTTGTTTTGCTTGCTGGCATTCCATGGCACAAAGAAGTAAGTCTGCAGACCAAACTTGAAAATAGAACAATCTTATAGAGACCATCTGACTCCTCCAGAGGAATCCTTGAGCTGGAACCAGCCTCTCAGCTTTATCTTTACAGCCTGCATTCTCGTATGGAAAACAAACAAACAAACAAATAAACAAATAAAAAAACCAAAAAAAAAAAAAACCCACACCAAAACCAAACCAAAACAAAAACCAAAAATAAAACTGAAACAATAGAAAAAAAAACCCAAACCAAAACAAAGCAAAAGAAACCCACATCAAAACCTCAAGAAAAACCAACACAAAGGCAGAAAACTGAGAGAAGGAATAAAGAACTCAAAATAGTTCAAAGAAGGAAAACAATATACTGTTCCTTAGCAGAGAGTAAAACCAGACAGGCAGGATCCTCCATTATATACAAGTGTAAGAATGAAAAATTTTTACACATTGTGGACAGGGCACGAACTGTGACAAGATTTGATGGGCAGCAATTGCTGAACAGTTGTTGTTATGATTTTTTCTGTGAAAGACTGAAGAAGTTCGAGTTACTGTGAAGAAGTGTGCCTGGCCCAAGGCACTAATCACCCCCACCGCAGTACAACACTGGTCTTGATAAACTGTTTTCAGGATCCGCACTAGATGTCTCTGTAGCATGCATGGCTGGACTCATGGGCTTCTCACGCGTGGAATTCCTCTTACAAAGATGAACTCAGATAGAAGACTGAGCCCATGGGGTTTTGCACTGTTAGGAGTGCCATGGGTATTTCACTTTCATAACCGAAACTACAGAAGTCTGCATTAATCCCCCATTAGGGCACACGCCAATCAAATACATGTACGTAGCCTCTCAGTTTTGAATAGTGCTCATAATGGAATAACAGCCTATGGTGATTTTTGTAAAAGTAAGTATGGGAACAGATATAGCTCAGGCATCAGTGAGTGCAAGACCTCTTCTGTGCTGGCCATGTCTCAAATCTGTGCTTAAGAAGCTGTCTTTAATCTTTAAGAGTAATTTGGTTTACACTATAGTCACCTGAGTGAGACAAAGTGGTGGCCACAACACAGAGAACTCCAACTTTGTTTGTAGCAGGTGTGACTTTGGCAACAGAAGATGTTACCAGTGTCAGCAACCTAGTTCAGCAGCAGTCCCACGCAGCAGAGGTGTACATAGCCTCAGATAGCACGTTAGTCTCAGACTTAATTTATGTGGTCACTAACTTCACCTTTCATTAATACACCAGAATGAACTAAGACTGAGAAGATCACACAACACCACTTTTGCCAATGTGCTTATGAAGACAACAACATCTGTAACAAATATAGTTTGGACAGCTAAGGCCAACAATCGCCTAAAGTGTTACCCCACTGTGCACCCCTATATGCCATAGACATGAAGCTACTTGGGATGGAAAGGAAGGATGCCTTAACCCAAAGGTGATCATAGCTCTAAAGCCAGGACAAATTCATGAAGATATTTTGGAGCTAGCAATCATACAACAAACAAAAATTGTATCCCCAAAACATAAAAATTAGCTTCTGATTAAACAGCAACATGGATGTTTCTTGAGCACATTTTCTCCACTTAATATTCTGAAAAAGATTTTAACCAAACAGTGATCAGGCATCATTGACTTTCACTTTGAGCATATGAACAGCTTCAGTGATATTTATAATTATTTGATTTCTCTTCGGGCTAATCGCTTTGTGAACTAGAAGCAAACAGCTCGTAACAAAATATATTTGTGTATCAGATGACTTGAACATACATATTCTTATAAAGGGATTTTTTTTTTTAACAAATGAAACAGTCAAAAAAAAAAAAAAACAACAAAAAAACAAAACCCAAATCAAAGTGGCACACAGGATGAACACTACTAACAAAGTGTGAAGTCACATAAATAAAATTTGATTTGCTAGGATCATCAGTAGAAGCAGTACATGTCATGACTTCTCTCAGTGTCGCAGTAAAGCAAGTTTTAGGGAGTTTTAACAAAACGGATGTCAGTTTTAGCTATATATACCAAAGCATATTAACTTCGAAATATACAGCTTGATATTTGGAGTCATTACATAAACAACATGAAATTTCAGAATCTCTTATAGGACTGATCTGGTGTTTCTTTTTTCAGTGGATGTTTTTTCACTGAGTTATTCATATACTGATAATGCAAACAGTACACAATAAACTTGTGCTACAAAACTCTGAACAAGCATAGCAAGTAAGCTGCCTATATGAGTTTATATTCACCCACAGGGGACGGGGGATGTACACACGATGAAGGGGAGAGTCTCTAGCTTCGTCCAACTGCCTGTTAGAGCAACTTCCATGCATTTAGTGTTTTAGTGACCTTAACCTCTGACTGAAGTTTGCAAAGACAATCAAAACTTACTTGCATAGACAAAAGCTGTGATCATATTTTCCTCAGAAGTATGATTAGAAATCAGGTTAGAAAATAACCCTTTGCTATTGGAAAAAGACAACCTAATAGTTTCACTCTGGAAAACTGGAAAGCAATGTCACAAATAGGTGTGATGTAGAGAGGAAAGAGAATTGTAAGGCTCACTTTCTTATTTAATAAGCCAGAGTGTGAAAATATTAATAGCAAGGTTTCCCTTCAGTATTCCATTTTTTTTTCTGCATGTATCTGACGTCATGACACCATTCATGAAGGCTGTCCCTCTTTTGCTCTTATTGTTTTGGCACCAAGCCTTCACTGCCACAAAATAAGGCAATTAAAAGACTTTTTTCAGTCTGGATGCTAACTTTCCCCCTCAGTGTAAGCCCAGGAAAAGATTAAGTAAATATATACGGAAAATCTAAACTACAAGATAAAAGCAGTAGTGCATGATCAACAATCCAGTAAAATCCAAAGGTTCGGTTCACCCACTTTCACCCACACAGTTTCAACACCTGGCAATCTGAAAGCAAGTGTTAGAGCTAAACGAGATACAATAGCTGGCCAAATGGATCTTTTGCTCCCTTTATCCAGCAGAAGCTCTCCTTATATATCTATGACAGCTCTACTGAGAAAATAATCTTCTTACCAGCTTCTACTTAAAAATAAATCCCACTATGCTAAAGAGTGTGATATTTCTAAGCAGTACAGACCTGAAAGTTTATTTTGCAATGTTTCCTGGCTGTTCTTTATTACTATAAGAGGAAACAATTCAGAGCTTGTCTGGGCATTTAATCCACAGAACTGCAAAATACTGCTGAGAAGTTTCAGAATACTGAATATTCCTAAAATAAGGTTTTAAGCATTTGTGGCTCTTTCCAAAGTTTGCTACTTATTTTTCTCTTTATACTGAGATTTTCAAAACCCCAAGGTGGTTTATTTAAATTAGTCTTTAATAAGATTATTTTTTTCCATCTTGATGAAGTGATCTAGCTCTCTCACATAGGAATACAGTAGTATGTATTATATGTGTATATAAAATATATATATACATATACACATAAACATGAATCAATCACTTCACAGGAGCAGGAAAAGAACATTGTGCATAGTCAGCCTGGTTGTCAGTGTTTTGCCTCCATGCTTGTATAAATTGACTACAAAAGGTCAGTGTGCTCCATTCACTTTACATTTCCATAAACAGAAAACTGTTTAAGTATGCTAATTTCATAGTTTTCGTTGTGTGGATTTATAGCTGTTTTAAATTAGTTTTCTCATTTCAACACATTTCTAGTCAGGTGTTATCCATACAATCTGTGAAAAAGAGCACCCAAGCAGAAATCTGCACCAGTTTATCAACTAAAAGTAAGTTTACTTACTACTCTAAACTTATTTTTATTTAAGCAAAGAAAAATCATGTAAAGACCAGCCTCCACTGTGGTTGTAGTGATCTATGTCACATCTGATATGACCTTCAAGAAAAAAAAGTATTAAATCCAGTCAGCCACTAGTATTTGAAACACCATTTAGAGTTTAACATAGTGTAACACCTTCAAACATCGCATTAGTATTAACATTTGTTTAGATCTATGTATGAATATTTCCACTGTGTGGCAATAACACCAGCGATATTTAGTAGATACTGCAATTCTTAAAGTGGACTTAAAATTTTAATATATCCCAGATAGGCTGCCCAACAAGCTACTTAAGTCCAGGATAAAGCTCACCTGTAGTATTTATTAGGTGGGAAAAAAACAGTGTGATTTCATACTCTAAACTCATGGCAAAACACGATTGACATATGTAAGCTATTTATGTCTAAATAATATTAAGCAAATTCATGTTCAGGAAATGATCTTATTACACAGGATCAGTGGGACACTTCCAGGTACAGCTTGGTTTTTTTTTTTTATCTTTGATATTTTTCCAAATATATTGTCTTAATTATACATACATGTATGAATGCATAAATATGAATGCATAAATATGCATACACCATTCTGCACCTTACTTCAGAAGCACTGCTATTAGCATACCAAATCATAAAAAAAATTCACAGTTCTCAAACCATGACTCTAGTCTGTACTATACATGCCCAGACGTGATCAACGTACAATACCCAGATTGCTCAGACAGGCCGTGAAGAGGATACAAGAATCAACTATGTACTACAGCTACACTGGTCTTAAAATGAAGGTAAGCTGTTAGGTAAGCTCAACTGCAAATGGCATGGGCAGATAGGGTTTTCACACAAGACTAGGAAAACACCACCCATTACTGAAAACAAAACCTAATTTATTTGGTATTTTTACCTTAAAGGAACAGGTCTGTGGTTGATTTAGAAACCTGTATGCATATTACTGCCTTTTTACTGCATTCTGTGTCACACAGATTGGATAAAAAAAGGGAGAGGGGTAATAGTACGTCCATCCACATCTAGAAGCAGCAGTTAAAGACCAGCAATCCCTGAAGAAAACAAGAGAACTGTAGTGGCAATCTTCTGTAAGGCCCATTTTCTCTAACTCTTCTGATGAGGTAGGGGAAGATGAAAAGAGCAAAGTGCAGTTTGATGGAGCAAGTTTTTTGCAAGAAACTACAAATCAGCTGCTGGCACTGTAACTTAAACTTTATCAAAGGTGATCGATTTCAAGCAACACTGCAGAAACAGCACATGAGGAAGAACAGCAAAGGAGTATGATAGAGAATTTAAGGGACAGCTCTAGAAATTCACTACCTCACTGAAAGAGGTAAAGGCTGAAAGTTTAGAGTGGTTTGGATTCCTTAAAAGGTTTGCATATAAACTCTAAAACACTCTTCCATGTAAGGAAAATATGTTTATGTGTTTTATTACTGCTTAGATCTGTTTAAGTCTTTCTTTACTTACAATCAGCGATTTGATTTCAGATTGAATAAGAAGTTCCCAGGAGCTTCTGCTCCATTAATTCCCCTCTAACCTTCATGTGTGACTAAAGGTATGAACAATGCCAAAGCAGCAGGACTTACAATGCTGGGCTTCTGCACATAAGTGTGCTTTGCAAAAGCAGTGTCCCCTGACAGCCCTCTGGATTTGGCAGAAGCCTCATAATGCTAAACTGTCACAGGTTATTCTGATCACACAGGTGTATCACACAGTGCCAAACAGTCTCCTCACAGCAATAACATTACCAATGTAAAGCCAAATCCTATGCTTTTTATCAGACCTCCCATCACCTTTGATAGGAACAGAAAGGGTCATAATGGGAAATAGAACCTCAGCAACTGCTGATTTCTCCTTTAAACAAGGAATGTTGAAATTAATGGGCACATTCCCCACAAGCATTTGATCTACTGTTTTAGATGAATCAGAGAAAAAGGAAGGATATGTTTGCTGGGAGGTTACCAGTAGTTCATTCCAGGTGCTTAAAAGACCCTGGCATTAGATGTAAAGTGAAAATTAAAGTAAAAAATAATCCTCTCCACCTGTTCCTTCAGGATGAGTTGCTGTTGACTTGGATGGTAGAACAGTACTCATCAAAGAACCAGCTTCTTTAGGAGGAAGGAAATCCCCTGACCTCTGCTTGCACAGAGGAATTTCAATAAAGAGCACCCAGAGCCACAGACACTGCTCCTATCCCTGGTGTGTAAAGCACACACCTTAAAGCTAACAGCTGGCTTTTTTGAGATCTGCAGTTCTGAGGTCGGGTAGTTTCTCAGTGGTAGCACAGCAGATAGGCACTGGACACACAAATGTATGCCAGCAATTTTGCACAGCAGGCTTGTACAGTATCTTCAATTTGTTAGGAAGTGTTTGTGAGGCAGGCAGGTTGTGATCTGTCAGCAATTCAAGAGTGAAGTTTGTCTTTCTGGATAAAGGGTCTATCTCTTATGGCCAAAGAGTCAACTGCTGCATTATTGTAACTATTCACATTCGGTGGTCAGTAGCACTGCCTGGGAAATAGACAAGGGCAGATTTTCATAGAAATCCCGAAATGGATCTTCCCTTTGTCATAACTATATTAAAATGCAATGCTGTCTTGCTCATATGTTACTCTAGCATCAATCTACCTTGCGAGGTAGATTAGGCAGTGGTAATAAAATAAAGGAGAAAGATTGATTTCAAAGGCTCTGGCTCAGGTTATCCAATCTTTTCTACTTTGACTTTACTAATAGGAGATATCTATATAAATAAGTTCGCAAATCCTGTGAGATTTAAGTGGAGATAAATTAAATGCTCTGATGTCAAACAATCATTATTTCTAATTGTCAAGAATTGTGTGCTTCCTAAAACAACCAGAAATCCAACTTATTATGTTGATATTATTGTATTATTATAAGATAGATTGTGCTATACTCTAATTTGGAAAACTTCAGTAAGTAGAAGACTTAAACCCTAAGGCAATTCAAGTACCTAAATGCTATATATTTTATTTGCTATAGGACGGGGAAACAGTGAGTCATCCAAGCTGATATTATTTTCCACCATAGATAAGTTTATACTTCAGTGCGAGCAGGTCTGTAACTGAAAGTGTCAGAAGAAAGCATTTTCTGCTACAATCTGTTTCTAAATTCTAACTAACTAATATACATAATGTATCCTATGTGAAAAAATAGGTGGTGGAAGCAAAGCATTTTTATGTGTTTAGGTTGATATCCTGCATCCTACTTTATAAAAGGTAGAACTCGGGAGAAAACTGCTTTTAATTAGTAGCACTAAAGGAGCTTACATTAAGAAGTTTTCTAGAGCTAAACCCTACAGCTGGTAGTTGCTAAATAGTCTCAAATTTGAAAGCCCTCTGTACAGAAGAGTTTAACTGGTTCTAAATTGTGTGATCAGTCACATCAGATGTATGGCAGGGAAGGAAGTTATTTTTCACCCTGTAGCTCATAGATGTGAGGAAGCAGCAGGTCCTGTCCTTAGAAGACTTAACATCACACATTTATGAGCACAGTTGAGCTGGTTTGGAACACAATCGTAAAGCAGGCAAGACCAAACATTTACCACAGGTACTGTGTTGTCTTATACCCATACCTCAATTACAATTTCTGAATAAAGAAAGCAGACCTGAGCATCAGCTCAGTGTGTCTACACTTGTACTAAACAACATTTGACTACTTCTCTACTTCAGCTGTTGACAATATTCTGGAGGATACAAACCAGAAGATTTAATACACGTTAGACAAGTTTTTGTAAACCATGTTTTTGTTGTCACACTCCATAATGAAGGACAGTTAACACTTTTGCTTCGAATTATTTGTCCCCTATTAATTTCTTTTCTCTGTGTGGTAATACAGCAGTTTATCCCTACTGTCTTTGAAACACTGCATGCTTTGTAGGCTTTCTGTTTTGGAGCAAAAACCTTAAAATGAAGTATGAAACAAGATGGACCCTTTCTTCCATATAATTTCCCTGCATTTAGAGTTCTTGGTTCCTCCCTCACCTTTGAGAGAGGTAACACAGGCTAAAAGGAACCACAGGCACCAGGAAAACAAATTTATCTTGTGCAAACAAAGCTTTCATCTTGTCATCTCTGTGTGCAGTATATCTTGCTTTACTAGTTTTCAGTTACAATTAACGTTAATACCTACTTTTATTGTTTTTCTCATTCCATTAAGAACATGTTGTAGAGAAGAAAGACAGGTTCCTTTTGATATTCATTTCTTTGCTGACAGGAGTCGGCCAGACTCTGCATCACTTGTGCAGAATCCCTTGGGGAGGGAAGTTACAGGATACAACCACAAATCAACTACCATTGGGCTTTGTGCAGTGCTCTTCACCTCTGTTAAGAAGACAGGAAGACCTAAGTGCAGCTCTGGTTTGGTGGGGTTTTAGCAGCCTAAACTAGTACAACCCGACCAGATTTTGCTGTGTATGAGACTTATCTAAGTCCCTGTAATACAACTTGCACATTCCTTCTAAATGTAAATTTTTGAGAAATATTGAGAGCTTTTGTGCCCAGCAATGTATCGTTAAGATCACTCTGCCTGCAAATCCATCAGGGTTGCTGCTGTTACACTCACTACCACTTCCATTGAGCTCCCACACCTGAGGGAGAACAGAAAATAATGGGCTTGGGTGGATGTCTAAACATCAACAGAACTATTTTTCATGAGGTTTTCTTCTTCAGTGCTAGGGCTCTTGATTAAATAACTTTCTGGTAGCATGAGATCTCAGGTAAAGGCACAGATGTAGCCAGTAGTAAATTATTGCCTAGATGACTAGAAATAACTGAAAGCTAAAAATAGTTAGCTAAAAGTAGCTAAAAATAGACAGTGAGAACTGAAAAAAAAAGAGCAGCTCAATGACAAAGGCAAGACCAGGCATGGTAAAATAATTCAGACAAGTATAAATTTGAAAATGTTGATAATTTATATATGTTGACTAATCTGAATTAAGCATGCCAACAGTTTGTCAGGTTATAAAAGTCAGACACATTGGTTAAAAATATTTTCAGATAATAAATATTTTTCTTTTAGCTTTACGTAGGTATTTTCAATTCATTCGTTTTTCCTTTCCAGATCTTGAATTTAGATTAAATGAGATTTAATTCAGCAACAGCTTCCATTTCTACTTGCATAATGACACTTAATGATGGGTTTCTATTGCATTTTACTGTCACATAAAAATGCTGGTATACACACAGACTGATAATGTTAGAAAGTATCCATATATCACTAATCCAGGACAGTGTCAGATATCCACTTCATTCTGCATTTGAAGGTAGAAACTTAATACATTGTCTTGTGAAAACAACAACAAAATTTCATGGTGGAAAAAAGGACGTGATTGAAACAATCTACAAGGGTTACTTGCAACCCTAGAGACCTTGTTGTAGTCTGCAATATTTCTGTTTAGTTTGCTGTCCCTCATTATTTGCCTGTGCTTTTCAAAGCTATCAATTTTCAACATCGTCTTTCTCTTAAACAGCTATGGGCCACTTTAATTTCCCAACTAGTTTCTATCAGCTTTCTGCAGCATCAGCCTTCAGCTTCACCTTTGTTTCTTGTCTTCTTTGGAATTTTTTATCATGCCTATGAAGATGTTTTATGTTGTAGCTGTTCTTGCTTATTTATAAGCCAAATATCAGGTAATTTGGAATTGAATAATATCAGCTTCAATTTCTACATTACTAATTAAAGTAGCAGTTGAGACCTCAACACAAAACATATACAGATGTGCTTCATTTTGATTCCAGTAAGATTCCTCCCACGAGTCAAATGTTCAAGCTGAAGCAAAATGAAGACATGCAGGGACTTTACTCCACTACCAGGTAAATTCTTTGTCAGGACAGAAATTTGTTTTCCAAACCACTGAAGTGGAACAGGCAAAAGAAACATCTCAAGAGTGTGTCCCACCCACCAGACCATTGGGTATTGTAGAAAAGACACCTTAATCTGTTGGCATTACTCCACTTGGGATAATAATTAAATATTTATTGAACCAAAGAGAAGGAGAAAAGGACTTTCGGGCTCAGTGGTTAGGGCACTGAGGTGAGAACAAGAGATTCCAGTCTCTGCTTCACTGAATATTTAATTATTTATAAAGCAGAACAGCTCCAAAGATAAGATTAATACCCTCTCAAGAATAGACAACAGCCTGCATATTATCACATGTGGAAACCCAGATTTAAGTCCCTACCTCTTATCAGACAGGGTAAGGATTCAAAGCTCAGCCTTTTATATCCATCAGAGTACTCCAAACACTGGGTGGTTCCATAGAACAAACCTAAACATCAGCCTGTCACCAAAATCTCAACCCTCTTACATGTGACACCTCATGGGAAGGGTCCGTGATTTAGCAGTGCTTAGCTGGAATTGCAGCTGCAAAAGACAGCCAGAGCCTTAGCATTTCATGAGGGTTTTGGTGTGGGCTCGCAGCTCCAGCTAGCAAACTGTATGGTTAGAAATCCACTTTTCAGCAGAAAATTAGGGGCTGAACACTTAGCCTGCAGAAACAAATATGGATAGCCCTGCCTAAACTTCACCAGGCTGAGTCAGTGAGGTCCAGAGCATAATGGCATAAGAAGAAATTGCATTTTGATATAATTTTTTCTTTTGTTACTGGGTATCATTATAAGCAAATGCGAGGATTTATTTCAATCTTTAAGTAAAGAAAAGACTTGCATAAGCCTTTAATCTTATGTAGCTTGGCTTTCAGGCTGGTCTGATAAATACCTAAGTGAGTTTACTTTGTCATTATTATTTTACATAAATTGTTTAAAGTGTTTGTTCTCATCTAACTGCTCCCCCAAAAACATATGAAAATACTAAAGCATTGATTTTTCTGTTACAAATAATAGGTTTAGAAAAGTTTAAGTCAGCTATTGGACTTGAATCCTCTAGGCTTTGCGGGCCCACAAAAAGTGAAGTCACAGTGTTTCATGAAAAGGAGTTAAAATTGCAAATAGAATTTGCGTGTCTTTTTTCCCCTCTTCCCTTATAAAATACAGGTTTTACCCATTTTCTTTAAAAAGCACCACAGATAGAAACAAGAATTTCATCCTGTCGGTAGAAAAAAATGTATGTTATTTCCACCAATGGCAATACCCATGGAATGGCTATGGTAAGAATCTGCTGTTTGATCTGAACTCTCTTTTGAACCCTTGCTCTGTTGGACATAGACACTCTAAAAACAGGGGTTCCTTACCCACAGCAGCTGCACACTGTACTGATAGTCCTAGAAGGAGGATTATGACTAGAGCCCTGGAGATTAAGGGTTCTGGGTTCCTGGCAAGGCCACAGATTTCTTGCATGTGCTTGACTAAACCATCAAACTTCAGTGAGCCAGCTTTTTCCTTAAGTATTTCAGCACTTCATCATGTAGGTTGACACCTAATACCACCAAATAACTCACACATGTTCCTTCATTTCCTGCACCACTACATGGGGATAATGCCATCTTCTCCCCATGGAGTGGTGTGAAGCTCAAGTTATTAATGTATGTAAAATACTCTGAAAATCTCATCTTGAAACCTGTGGAGACCAATAAACACACTTATATTCTTGTTTATGATTTCCTCAGGCACAGCAGTCTCTCCAGAAAATTAATATTTAAAGAATGACCAAGTTCTGTTTAAAATGTTTGACAGAAATAAATTAAAAAAAAACAAAAAACAAACCACTTCATGCTACGTGTAACATCAGCACAGTATCTTAAAATGGCATTCAGTTTCTTTGTCATATGTACTGGAAACATTTATCTTGATTAACTGAAGAAGAAGAAAGTCTGGGAGAGGCACGTTGTAAAGAGTGAAAAAAGTCACATACTGCTAAAGAAGTGCACATTTTTCAGAATACAAATAGTTATATGCAGTAAAAGTCTACACAATACTTTCAAATCTTTTGTTATTCTGTGAAACAATAAGACTTTGTGAAAATACATTTATGTCCACTCTTATTTTACCTTAAGGCTTATACCACACTAATGTGAATTAATAAAATGCTAAACTATTTTTAACTGGAATAAAATGTTTGTATATTGTACATAGTTAAGGCACAGAATAACTATTATTGTATTGCTACTTTAGTGCCATGTCAACTTTGTATAGGTTTAAATCATGTAATGTGTAGATTTTCAATGTAACATAGCATACTTAAACAAGTGTGTCACCTGCTTGTTTGTGAATATAGGGCAGAATTTTACTCCTGAACAGTAACGAGAATGAAATGCATAGTCTCTGTGTCATGGTCTAAGTATATAAGGGCTTTAAATGGTCAATGTATTAATTGGTGTTCTAAGCAAGTTAAGGATATTAGTATTCTACTGCATAACTACTTTAGAGACAGTCAAAAGCATGAATCTAAAGAAACTCCTGATCTGATGACTCCATAACGATATTAAAATATACACTAAAATAATGACCTCCTATAAACATGGTTTTAATAATGTTTTGTGAAATTTTTCACTTCCAGCATAAGGGCTTCATAAGATCAGTCTCATAAAACATCTCCTAATAGTGACCATTTCAAGACAAAAATACCAGTCCCAGCTGGAGCCCCCATCAGATCCCTACAACACAGATCCAGAGTGAGGAATTTCCCCTCTGAGTTCTACATCCCAAATCCTAACTCTGCCAGTGGCTTGATCTCCTTACAGGAAACTCCGGCTGCTTGTTCAGGTTGCTTAGGATCCTCTGTCTAGGCAGATTACCTAGAAGCAGTGCCCCTGCCTGAGCCAGTGTGTCTTTACTTATCTTTTTGTCCTCCGTTTTTATGTATTTTGTATATATGTCATTTACACATGTTTTGCTCTCTTATTATTTTGGAGACTTACTAAACAAAGTTAGCATCTCCTGGTCATCTGCCATATACAGTTTTCCACCCATTTTTTTGTCATGTACACACTGTCTTAATTCCTCTGTCCTTGGTAAACTACAAAAGCCAGCACATTAATATACTTACATGCAGCAACTGGAGAATGGAACCACCATGGAAAGGCTAATATTGGATTCTTTAAGCTATAAGACTTTGGGGAAGATTTTAAACTTTATGTACCCGTAAGAGAAAAAGGAAGCCAATCAGTCAGTATAGTACAGAAATTTAGGTGATCTCTTAGAATATTTTTATTTCCCCTTTTATTTCCCCTCTTTCTCCCACAGCCCAAATGCAGAAGAAGTCAGATGTGGGAACTCATATTCTGGTATTGGTCTTCATCAGCCTCAGGGGAAAAACACTTTTTTCTCAGCAGAGAAGGACAAAAACTGTCTGTCCCAGTCAGCAAGCAACCACTCACTTTCTACCCAAGTCCTTTTGTTATTGGATTCAAGAACCATTTAGCGCTATTGTAAAAAGCTGTAGCAAACCTGTAGGCATCCTGGGGTGTATCAGAAGGGGTGTGGTCAGTAGGTCCAGAGAGGTTCTCCTCCCCCTCTACTCTGCCCTGGTGAGACCGCATCTGGAATATTGTGTCCAGTTCTGGGCCCCTCAGTTCAAGAGGGACAGGGAACTGCTGGAGAGAGTCCAGCGCAGAGCCACAAAGATGATGAAGGGAATGGAGCATCTCCCTTATGAGGAAAGGCTGAGGGAGCTGGGTCTCTTTAGCCTGGAAAAGAGGAGACTGAGGGGTGACCTAATCAATGTTTATAAATATGTAAAGGGTGAGTGTCAGGAGGATGGAGCCAGGCTCTTCTCTGTGACATCCAGTGATAGGACAAGGGGCAATGGGTTCAAGCTGGAACATAGGAGGTTCTACTTGAATATGAGAAAGAACTTCTTCACAGTGAGGGTGACAGAGCACTGGAACAGGCTGCCCAGAGAGGTTGTGGAGTCTCGTTTTCTGGAGACATTCAAAGCCCACCTGGATGCGTTCCTGTGTGATCTGATCTAGGTGTCCTGCTCCGGCAGGGGGATTGGACTAGATGATCTTTCGAGGTCCCTTCCAATCTCTAACATTCTGTGTGATTCTGTGTGAAACCATGACAATAAAGGTGAGGAATGAGATGTAGTTGCAGCTGGGAATATACAACCACAATTATGAAAGGGTGGAGCAGACTAGAGGTTCCCTGGTGAGGAGTAAGGCAACCTGCCTGTTGATTAGACCTATAATTCAAGGACAGGTTTTGCCTCTTAGAGACCAGCAAGTGTTACTCTAAGTCAGTTCAGCTCTCTTAGTGCTACGTGTGCTTTCTATGTGAGCACTAACAGTATGTTGGAGATGACCAATAACAGGTCAGAAGTGATATCAACATGCTGGAGCATCAGTTGGTGTAATAAAGGTAGAAATAAACACATGAGTAAACGTCATTCGGGTCCAAACACATTCTGGAAACAAGCACTGTTTTGCACTGTAGTCCACTGGAAGGCTTTAGCCTTTTTGAAAAAGAACGTCCCAGGAAGGAAGAACTGTAGCAAAAAGTTGGGTCCAACTCCCAAAGAGAGGGAGAGAAATGACTAGGTACAAATTCTCAGTCCTAGAAAGGAAGCCTCTAAAGTTTGAAAGGGGCAGGTGATAAAGATTACAAGAAAGGAAAATATAGGAGTAGCCTAATCAGAGAATTCACTTCTAGAGGAAAAGAGAAAGCGGCATGGAGATCATAGGGGAGATAAGGGTAAGACTTACTGGATCACATTCTGATGTCTCTGCATATGTCAGGAGTGTAGGAAATCGTGATGGGTTTACCCTTGGCTGGGAGCAAACCCAACACAACCCGTTTGCTCATCCTCTCCATTCAGGAGGATGGAGGAGAGAATTAAAGGGGTAAAGGGAAAAAAGGACTCATGGGTTGAGATAAGAACAATTTAATAACTAAAGTACAATAATATTGAAAATAATGGTATATACAAATATACAGACGAGTGATACACAGTGATACTGTCTCCCCACTTGATGACCAAGGCTCAGCCTGTTCCTGACTAACGATCCCGGAGCAGGGAGAGTCCCGAAACCGCACTCACGGAACACAGATAACAGTCCGAGCGTCCCAGACCAAGAGCTGACTGAGGGTGGGGGGCAGGGAAGGACTTGGGAGAGCAACCGCCTGGAGCAAGATGACCCGGAGCAA
>NW_010125557.1:4883-5174 GCF_000699245.1 Pterocles gutturalis | reverse complement strand
GTTTAGTGAGTTAGGTAGTGTTGGGTTGAACTCGATGATCCTTGAGGTCTTTCCAACCATAATGATTCTACGATTCTATGATTCTATGATTTTGCATCTGTCCCTGAGACTTTGCAGAAGTGAGCACCAAAGAGTCTAAGCATCCTTCAAAAACCCAGTCTTTGTCCATATTCTGTCATTCATATCATTCATATCATTCGCACCTTCCCCTTGCACTTCATCACCATCCACTGCAAACACGCGGTTCCACACCTCCTTCCCTGCTGTTTACTCTGCAGACCTTTCTTCACT
>NW_010125557.1:3475-4541 GCF_000699245.1 Pterocles gutturalis | reverse complement strand
CAATTGCTCTGCACACCTTTCCTCAACCTCCCCCGAGCCCAGCGACAACAGTTAACATTGCCAGTCATACTCTCACAAGAGAAGTGTCTGCAGCAAAACCCAGGGCTGATTCTAAGCATTTCCCGGCACTGGAGAAGCAGGCACACCAAGGACGTGGATATCGTCGTTTTTCTCTAATGAATGCTCCAAATGCGAACTCTCCAAACGCAGTTTTTCGTGGTCCTGGAGCTCAGACACTTGCACGCGGTCAGCGATTGCTATTGCTGAAGAAAAGCGTCCATAGGCAAAGTCGAGAGGGCATTCGCACCTTCCCCTTGCACTTCATTACCAGCCACTGCAAACACGGGGTTCTACACCACTTTCCCTGCCGATTACTCTGCACAGCGTTCTACACTCTCCCCCGAGCCCAGCGGCAACAGTGAATCTTGCCGGAGATCCTCTAACAGGAGACGCTTTAGCAGCAAAAACCAGGGCTGATTCTAAGCATTTCCTGGCACTGGAGAACCAGGCGCACCAAGCACACGGATCTCGGCGCTTTTCTTTAACGAACACTCCAAACGCGGTTCTTCGCAGTCCCAGAGCTCAGACACTTGAACGCGGTCAGCGATTAGTGCTGACGGAAAGCGTCCAGAGGCAAAGTTGACAGCGCATTCGCACCTTCCCCTTGCACTTCATTACCAGCCACTGCAAACACGGGGTTCTACACCACTTTCCCTGCCGATTACTCTGCACAGCGTTCTACACTCTCCCCCGAGCCCAGCGGCAACAGTGAACATTGCCGGAGATGCTTTCACAGGAGACGCACTAGCAGCAATAACCAGGGCTGATTGTAAGCATTTCCCGGTACTGGAGAAGCAGGCGCACCAAGGACACGGATCTCATCGTTTTTCCCTAACGAACTCTCCAAACGCAGTTTTTCGTGGTCCTGGAGCTCAGACACTTGCACGCGGTCAGCGATTGCTATTGCTGAAGAAAAGCGTCCATAGGCAAAGTCGAGAGGGCATTCGCACCTTCCCCTTGCACTTCATTACCAGCCACTGTGAACACGGGGTTCTACACCTCTTTC
>NW_010125557.1:0-3462 GCF_000699245.1 Pterocles gutturalis | reverse complement strand
TCTGCACACCTTTCTTCAATCTCCCCCGATCCCAGTGACAACAGTGAACCTTGCCGGAGATCCTCTAAGAGGAGATGCTTTAGCAGCAATAACCAGGGCTGATTCTAAGCATTTCCCGGTACTGGAGAAGCAGGCTTACCAAGGACGCGGATCTCGGCGCTTTTCTCTAACGAACGCTTCAAATGTGGTTATTTGCCGTCCCGGAGCTCAGACACTTGAAATGAAATAAATAGTAGATATACCTATGTATGCCTAGTTCATAGGTGGTACATTACACATCAAACAGACAAGACACACAAAAGAGAAATCATAAGCAATCCCAGGACCCACCAACATCCCTAAGAAAACTCTAAAAAGACTCCTGGCCTAAGACCACAATGACCAAAATATGCAAATTAGGCTCCAGACTTTTTTTTTTCCACTACCCTACTCTGCACCAACAAAACACAACACAAAACAATAAAAGACTAATCCCACCATCAAAACCTCAACTATGAGCACAAATAGATTACATGCAGCCAAACAGGACAAAACACACAGAAAAAATTCCAAGTCAAGCCCAAGACCCACAAACAACCCTAAATAAACACTACATATACTCCTTCAATAACACCAGACAACACAAGATATGCAAATTACCAGAAAAAGCCTTTAACCTCCCTGCTCTGCATCATTACAATAACACTGGGAAAAGACCACCCCAGACAAAATATGCAAATTAGACTAAGAAAGGGTCAGGGATCAGATTTCACAGTGAGGAGAGAGGTCAGAGGCTTATCAGTCAGCAGTGGGGGTTAGGGATAGGTGTCAACATCAGGACTGAGGGTGGGCAAGGGGTCGGAGGTCAAGTTAGGGTCAGGGTCATTGGGTCAGAAGTATTAGTGCTCGGGTTCAGGTTGGGGTTTAGGGGTCGGGGTTAGGGTTTGGGTCATTAGGGTTGGGGTTAGGGGTTCAGGTTAGGGTTAGGGTTTAGGGTTAGGGTTAGGGCCTTAGCGTTAGGGCCTTAGGGTTAGAGCGTTAGGGCTAGGTGTAGGGCGTTAGGGTTCGGGTTAGGGTTTCTGGTTCGAGTTGGGTTAGGGTTCGGGTAAGGGTTAGGGTTTAGGGTTAGGGTTTAGGGCCTTAGGGTTAAGGCCTTACTGTTAGGGTTAGGGCATTAGGGTTAGGGCGTTAGGGTTTCGGTTAGGGTTAGGGTTAGGGGTTAGGGTTAGGGTGAGGGTTAGAATTAAGGGTTAGGGTTAGGGTTAGGGTTAGGGATTAGGGTTACTATTAGGGTTAGGGGTTAGGGTTAGGGTTACGGTTAGGATTAGGGGTTAGGGTTAGGGTTAGTGGTTAGGGTTACAGTTAGGGTTAGGGTTTAGGGGTCGGGTTAGGGATAGGGTTAGGGGTAAGGGTTAGAGTTAGGGTCATTAGGGTTAGGGTCATTAGGGTTAGGGTTAGGGTTAGGGTTAGGGGTTAGGGTTAGGGTTAGGGGTTTAGGGTTAGGGGGTTAGGGTTAGGGTTAGGGTTGGAGTTAGGTGTTAGGGTTAGGGTTAGAGTTAGGGTTAGGGGATAGGGTTAGGGTTTAGTGTTAGGGTTAGGGTCATTACGGTTGGGTTTAGGGTTAGGGTTAGGGGTTACGGTTAGGTTTAGGGATAGGTTAGGATTAGGTTAGGGTTAGGGTTAGGGGTTAGGGTTAGGGTTAGGGTCGTTAGGGTTAGGGTTAGGGTTAGGGTTAGGGTCATTAGGGTTAGGGTTAGGGGTTAGGGTTAGGGTCATTAGGGTTAGGGTTAGGGGTTAGGGTTAGGGTCATTAGGGTTAGGGTTAGGGGTTAGGGTTAGGGTCATTAGGGTTAGGGTTAGGGGTTAGGGTTAGGGTCATTAGGGTTAGGGTTAGGGGTTAGGGTTAGGGTCATTAGGGTTAGGGTTAGGGGTTAGGGTTAGGGTCATTAGGGTTAGGGTTAGGGGTTAGGGTTAGGGTCATTAGGGTTAGGGTTAGGGGTTAGGGTTAGTGTTAGGGTTAAGGTTAGGGTTAGGGTTAGGGTTAGTTAGGGTTATGGTTAGGGTTACGGGTTAAGGTTAGGTTTAGGGTTAGGTTTAGGGTTAGGGTTAGGGTTAGTTAGGGTTATAGTTAGGGTTAGGGTTACGGGTCAAGGTTAGGGTTAGGGTCAGGGTTAGGTTAGGGTTAGGGTTTAGGGTTAGGGTTTAGGGTTACGGTTAGGGTCGTTAGGGTTAGGGTTAGGGTTAGGGTTTGGGTTAGGGTACGGTTAGGGTCAGGGTTTAGGGTTAGTGTTAGGTTTAGAGTTAGAGGGTTAGGGTTAGGGTTAGGGTTAGGGGTTAGGGTTAGGGTTAGGTTAGGGTCGTTAGGGTTAGGGTTAGGGTTAGGGTTTGGGTTAGGGTTTAGGGTTAGGGTTAGGGTTAGGAGTTAGGGTTAGGGTTATGGTTATTAGGGTTAGGGTTAGTTTAGGCTTAGGGTTAGGTTAGGGTTAGGGTTAGGGGTCAGGGTTAGGGTTAGGGCTTAGGTTTAGGGTTAGGATTAGAGTTAGAAGTTAGGGTTAGGGTTACGGTCAGGGTCAGGGTCAGGGTTAGAGTTAGGGGTTAGGCTTAGGGTTAGGGTTAGGGTTTAGGGTTAGGGTTAGGGTCATTAGGGTTAGGGTTAGGTTAGGGTTAGGGTTAGGGTTAGGGTTGGGGGTTAGGGTTAGGGCTTAGGGATAGGGTTAGGGGTTAGGTTTAGAGTTAGGGTTATGTTAGGGTTAGGGTTACGGTCAGGGTCAGGTTTAGGGTTACGTTTAGGGTTAGGGTTAGGGTTAGGTTTGTGTTAGGCTTAGGGTTAGGGTTAGCGTTAGAGTTAGGTTTAGGGTTAGAGTTAGGGTAGGGTTAGGGTTAGGGTAGGGTTAGGGTTAGGATTAGGGTTAGGGTTAGGGTTAGGGTCATTAGGGTAAGTGTTAGGGTTAGGGGTTAGGGTTAGGGCCTTAGGGTTAGGGTTAGGGGTTGGGGTTAGGGTTAGGGTCATTAGGATGAGAGTTAGGGTTAGGGTTTAGGGTTAGTGTTAGGGATAGTGTTAGGGTTGGATTAAAGTTAGGGTTAGTGTCTTAGGGTTAGGGTTATGATTAGGGTTAGGGTCATTAGGGTTAGATGTTAGGGTTAGGGCCTTAGCGTTAGGGTTAGGGTTAGGATTAGGGTTAGGTTAGGGTTAGGGTTAGGGTTTGGGTTAGGGTTTGGGTTAGGGTTAGGTTAGGGTTAGGGTTAGGGTTTAGGGTTAGGCTTAGGTTTAGGATTTAGGGTTAGGTTTAGGGGTTAGGGTTAGAGTTAGGGTAGGGGTTAGGGTTAGGGTTAGGGTTTGGGTTAGGGTTAGGGTTTAGGGATAGGGTTAGGGGTTAGGGTTACGGTTAGGATTAGGGTTTAGGGTTAGGGTTAGGTTTAGGGGCTAGTGTTAGTGTTAGGGTTAGGATTAACTACACCCAGTAACCCCCAGAGCCCACCCAGT
>NW_010125556.1:4298-23658 GCF_000699245.1 Pterocles gutturalis | reverse complement strand
GGTGGGGAGGGAAGGGAGGAAGAGGCGGGGAGTGAGTAAATATCTGTGTGGGGCTAATTGCCTACTGGTGTTAAAGCATGACAGCTCTGTAAATCCTGTAGTGTGTTTGCTGCTTTACTTTTTTCTCCCAATGTCTTGCACAGGTGATTAACAGGTATTGTCACTAGTCCTACTGAGAGGTGGAAACTATGGAAATTATTGAAGTTGGCAACATTGTTTTGATACATCAAGTACCCAATTATTAAAATAAAGTGTTGACAGTATGCACAGTTCTTGAATTTTGTAGTCTAGCTTACCTTTTGGTGTAATTATTTAAAAGCTCTCAAACCACACGTAGCATTCGTATGAGTGGTTCTAGTGTGCTCTCCGTGAGCAGCATACACAGCCTTAGTTATTCATAGCTCTATGTGGGCTTTACCTGTGGTTTCCGTATGAGCATTTAAAATAGGTTTTTCTAAGAAAACTGAGCACATATAGGTTGTGGCTCATTTGAGATACAGGTAGCAAATATATCTCTATTTGCAATCATCAAGGTATTGATCTAGAAGTTCTTTTTTGGTAAGGTTGGTGAATAGTGCTGTAACTCTACAAACATTCCCAAACTTAAAATTTGCCTCCATCATCTCACAAATTGTTCTCTGAGTAATTAAAATTCGCTTATAAGCTAGTTTTCTTCTGTATTTCCTCCCTCCTTTTTCTCATTTAGAATCCCTACAACCTGGTTACAGCAGGCATACACCTGAATAGGGGATTAAAGTAATGCTTCTGATGTGGATGGTAATTGGTATGCAGAAGGAAGTAGGACAAGTTATGTGTTGGTTTTTTGAGGGTGTAGCTTCGTTTTGTTTTGTTTTTTTTAATGCAAGTAGGCTGTGACCACCAGAAGTACTTTGTAATACATTAATGTCCTTTGGAATTTGACAGATTAGAAGAAAATCCTCAAATAAATAAATAAATTGAATATATGCAAACACATCTATGAAAGATTGTGGCTCTTTTATGAAAAATTTTCTTAAGGTGACTATCATGTCATTCTACATAATAAATTCCAGGTTGCCTTTCATTTATAATCCAGTAGGTGTTTTCTTTAATCTTTGAGGACTTAGTCACAGTTGTCAAAATAATGAGCTTTTCATGTTTTTGTTGTGCCTGTACCTTCCCCCTAAGCATAAGTAATTGTTACCAGAAGAAACAGGGAGGTTTTTTTTTTCTCCCTTAAGTTTAAACTGGAATACGGTTGTTACTCTTAAAACCCAATAGCATTTAAGGTTTGTTAGGGAGCTCCTGTGGTGCCCGCTTTAAAGGATCACTTGCAAAGCTTGGGTCAAACAAGAGGACCCGAAGGCTGCCTTCAAACCTGCAGTGCTTACATGGGTATTAATTTCATACTCGAGCCCTGGTGTTTGGATTAAAGGGTTTAATTATGTCATAGCTCTTGGCAAGCTATGAGTAGTTACTCATGTGCATAGCGTGACTACAAGCATTGTCCAGACAGACAGCCGGTGGTGGTGTGATCAAAGGAGGAGAATCGGTCCCTACTTGCAAACCACCCTTCACCTGAGCCTGGCTGCACTCACGTCCATCCTCTTTTCCGTGGGCATCTCTGTCAGAAACACTGATCATCAGTGGCCCCTTCCCAAGGGGCAGCCAAAGGAGGGATGCACTGCTCTTGGGAGCTGAGTTCTTGAGCTCACGTGCTTCAACTTCGAACTCCTTGCAGTTTTTCTGCTTCTCCCCACTTCTGCGGAGATCCAGGGGCTGCCTGAGAGCTGGCCCTGGGCTCCAGCCACCTGCCCATCTGGCTTTTGGGTTGTCAGTGGCCTCAGACCCTATCTCGGAAACCTGGAGCCACTTGTAGAGACATGGAAATCTCCCTGATGAGCTGTTTCAAGAGCTAGTGAAGTCTGCAGGTCAGCTAATTTGCTGCAAGGGTTTTTGTGCACAGTTCAACACCTACAGTAGCTATTTATTAAGATGCAAGTGCTTTGTTACAATGAAAATACTCATACAAGCCACAGGCTGATAGAAGTTCTTTCTCAGCAGAGGCAAAAGAGAATTTTCTTTTCTCCTTAAGGTACCTACGGCTAAAATGGATGATTATACCTTTGTTTGCTCTGCAAGCAGCAAGCTGTAAGGAAGCATGCTGAGATCTGACAACTCCAGTTAGCAATAGTGACTGGGGTGATTGATGGTCTCTTGTGGCAAGCACACATTTTTGTAAATTTTAACTCTCTATTGGAATACTGAGTAGCTACAGCCATAGAGATGATCTGGTGGAAGCTGGTTCATGGAGAGCTTCATAACTGGTCAGATGATTCACAGTTTGCCTGCTCTGTTTTTTCCAGCAGAATAAAAGACAGATGGTTGTTTTTACAGCAAAAATAAGTCAGTGTTATCCTACTAGTGCTTGTAAAAATTATCCAGTGGGTAATAGCACAGATGGACAGTGGATTTCCATGGGGTATCTTGTTTGAAAAACATTGTGGGGAGAGTCAGGCTAGGTTTCCCTCTCAGTTGCAAAAGATCCAAAAGATTTTGAAAATAATTTTTTGTAAGTGCAAGTGGGTTTGATGTACCAGATATATCCAGATATGTTTCTGAGCTTGTGCATAATGCAGTTGTTCAGTAATGGGGGAGAGTGTTGGAACTGCTTTATATGGATTTCGTAAAGGTAATTGTTTGCGGTGCTGGCTGATGTCTTAACCTTTCTGAGCTTTCATTGTACTTCCAGTAATAGTGTAAGAAGGATCCCAGGCTCTTAGCAGGATCAATAATTGCTACTGCAATGCAAATACTGAGTAATTTTGTACTGAGTAGTTGCCAGCCAGCTTGGGTAGAGGAAACAAATAGAGCTGGAAAAGGGCTGGTGTGTATGCTTTTTTTATCAGGACTGCTTCATAGTTTCTTGTGTTATGTGCTGCATAAGGATCTTGGCTTGTTGGATACAAATGTGTTGGTTCTGGTTTCTGTCAGAAACAGTCTGTCCTGTTAATCTGGGAAATAAAGCCAAAATTTTGGGGGAGGATTTATTGTAATTCCCATATCAAAACTTACCCTTTGGGTTTATGTGGTAATGTCAAACCCTGTTTCTTATCTCTTTGCAGAAAGGACGTGTTTCTGACGGCTCCCCAGCTCCAGGGCTGTGTGGGAGGCTCCAAGGGGCAGCAGGTACGTACAGTGAAGCTAGGGGTACCCCATCCAGCAAGGGGGCTGTGGTGGGTTCGTGGTGGTTGTGTTACAGATGTTTTTGTCAGTAAAACAAATAAACACACTGCAAGAACAACAGGGACTTAATTCATATGGAAAAACATAAACAAGGATTTAATGGTAAGCTCTATTTATTACTTTGTTTTGCTTTAAGACCAGAATACTACTTAAGAAATTTATCAGAAAAGGGACTTTTTTTTCAGTTGGGAACATACTGTTTGTTTACCTGTGCTTTAGTTACCACTGAAGAGGTCAGCTCCAGAGTTAGCTTTCTTTTTCGTAAAGAAAGATGAAGCAAGCCCTGAATTGAAGGCTACCATGATATTTCTAGAAATCTACCCGTAAAAATCTGAAAAACAAGAATTTTCATCTACTATTTGTCGTTTTGTAATCTTTGTACTTTTTTTTTTGTTTTTTTGGCATAATACTTTGGCTTCTTGTAATTGTTGCTCACAAAAGAGCAAATAGTAAAGAAAAGAACAGGAATGTGAGTTAAAAAAAAAATCTCTTCAAGTATTCCACTGAAGATTACAAAGGTTCTCTGCTTTAAGCTCAAGCATTAGTTTCCCAAGTACTACTTACTGGCATATTCATCATGCAAAATCAGAAAAATGTTAAATTTCTTCACAGAAGGTTTCAGCCTAGAACTCGGAATTTCAGTTTCCTCAGAATTTTTGTCCTCTTTTAGTACTAGTGTACCTTCTCCAGCAAGCTTTGTGGTGGAGGTAAAGACCACTTCAAATTACCTTAAAAAGCTTCATCTAATTTGTAAGCACCTAGCAACTTCAAAATATTTTGGTCACAGTTTGAAATGTAAATAATCCCATGCTCTACATGTATGTTAGTCATAAAGGGCTACTGGTCTGCTAGTTTGAGGTTTTAACTTACCTCAGCAGAAAATCAGTTCATACGTATTGTATAATCAGAAAAAGATTGTAAAAATTATGTTTTCCATGAGACAGTCTAAAAATGGCGCTGTGCTTGAGGTTTTGAAAGGGCGAGAACTAAAGCAAAGGATATAAACAGACTGTCCTTACAGGTCTAAAATAAACTAACTATGTAAATAAAACTCAGCTGTCAAAGGTAAACTGTACACTTCTTACTGTGTAATTTCGCTCACTTAAAATACAAGCATTGATAACTTTTCCTTCTGTTTTCGGGAACAGAACTTTTGCAAATTGAAGAAATCAGGTTTAAGCAAAATCTCACTGGGAGAATTCTGTGGTTTGTTTTTTTTATGTATGAAGCCTTAAAATCTTTATCTAATAGGCATCAATAAATGTTGAGGCAGGTCTGTAGTCTGTTAAAGCTTTTAAAAGCCTTTGAAGAAAGTTATTTTGGGAGAACTTGCAGTTTATGCCCTCTGACAGATTAATCCTTTAGCCCCTCACGCCCTTTTCTGCTGGAGGAAATAATTTGGTCATAAATTTGCTGTCTCTGCATATTGAGCTTCATAACCCTGATCACAATAACTTACAAGTTTTACAAACGCATAATTTTTGTCTTTCATAATCTAAAAATAGCAGGGTAGGCTGCCTGGGAAACCTGTAATGAATTTTTTTCTCCTGGCAGTGTGAAGAAAGGGTCCCCTGCAGCCAGTTGTTGCTTGCTGTGAGGCCCTTGTTTGCTGTTTCTGGACAGCAAGTGGTGTGAAAGTGATTTCATGGAGGGGTAGGGAAGTATATATGTTAGAAGATCTCATTTCTAGCCCAAGGGAAGGTGGTCTTTTGTCTGGCAGACTCACTGGGGCTTGCATCACCTGTGGTGATGTATTTGGGTGCTGCTTGTGTTGGGGAGGAGGAGGAGGCAGCGGCAGCACGGATGGGAGCCTAAGCACAGGGAAGATGGGGAGTTGCAAGAAAATATAACCTCAGGGAGGTTAAGTAGTAAAATGGGAGGAAGACAATGTGGACACTTCATGGGCCTGGCTAGTAGTGAAAAGAGTGACAGGACCTCATTGCGTCCTTCCAGTACTTGAAGGGAGCCTGTAAACAGGAGGGGGGAGGTGACTGTTTTCAGGGGTTGATAGTGACAGGACGAGGGGGAATGGTTTTAAACTAGGAGAGGGGAGATTTAGATTGGATATTAGGAGGAAATTTTTCACTGTGAGGGTGGTGAGGCACTGGAACAGGTTGCCCAGAGAAGCTGTGGGTGCCCCATCCCTGGAGGCATTCAAGACCAGGCTGGATGGGGCGCTGGGCAGCCTGCTCTAGTGGTTGGCAACCCTGCCCACAGTAGGGGGATTGAAAGTAGATTATCTTTAAGGTCCTTTTCAACCCAGGCCATTCTGTGGTTCTATGATGATTCTATAATTAGGCCAGTAGGACCAGTGCTTACTTGGCTTTCTGCAGGGAGAGACTGGATACTCTGTGATACTCAAGATTGTTTCTTGGGAATCAGCAGTATCCCAGCTATAATGCTGACTGCTGTGGGTGTGTCGGTAAGTTCTCATACGGTTTTACCCTTTATAGAGAAGATAAAGATAGATCAATTAAGCAATTTGTGCAATACTGAGCAGAATTCAGAAGTTGCACAATGAAACTATGTATCTATTAGAAGAAAAAAGATTTCAAAACCGCGGTTGCAAAATTGGGCATTTCCTAACTATCATATTCCAGAATTAGACAGCTTGTCCAAGTATTGCATGTACAAGATGCACACTTTAATCCAGCTTTGCCATGCTGACCGGGAAAGAAGACACTGACCTCTGTTTTTTTGATGTTGTCTTTTATTACTTATAAAAAAATTAATTTGGTACTGATAGGGGTTGCTGAATTGACATCTGTGAAGGATGGAAGTTTCATGTTCACAAACACCTTTTTGTACTTACTTTGTGTCTATGTTGTGGAGGATGGGAAGGCTGGCAGTCTTCTTGCCATTGTTGGTTTTTCAGCTTCTCCCATTGCAGGGCTAGCATTTTGCATTTTTCTAGAAGGTGGACTGGAGCACTGTTTCTTTGATGACAACTGACATAGGTGATGTGAGAGCCAGGTGTTTTTTGATCTTGGTAACAGTCAAGATACGCCATTGCAACTCCCTGCTTATGTAGTTTGTGCTAGTTTTCCCTATTCGCACTTAGGCAGCCTGAAACTTTTCTTTCTAACCGTTTTGGTTTTCTTTCCTTTAAGGGAACAGAAACTTGTCTCTTCCTGGTTCTCTGCCTGTGCACTGAAATTATGCATGTCTATATGAGTATTCACAACTCTGAATTTCCAGCTGTTCTCTGACAAACTGACATCTCTGATTTTTTTCTTCTATAGTTGCCCTGTTTTTAATCACCATAATTACAAGCATTATGGAAAACTCATGTTATTTTGCTCTAGTTTGTCGTTGCACTCATCAGCAGAACACCTATATTAAAATTACTGGTTTAATTTTTACCTCAGAAAAATTTACAGAAGTTTTAAAGAAAAGTAGACCTGTGGTCACTTTTAATTAGAGTTTAATTCTGCAACTGAGCGTTTCAGATTTCTTTTTGCTTTGCTTATTAAATGTTCTTGTTTCCAAGCAAATTGTGGCTCATTTTTGGGAGTTAAACCTAAAGCATTAGGAGACCTAACTTTTCAGAAATGCAAAGCACTCAAATCTAATCAAAGCCAGTGAACATTGACAGAGCTGAGCTAATTTGGAAAGTAGGCCGTTGTCTGGACCTTTTTTTCCCCTCCTTCTACCCCCTGTGTTATATAAAGACAGGTTCATGTTAGATTATGGATGAATTCCCAGTGGATGTCAGTGAAGGAGTTATTCCAGATAATTTTCAACACAGGTAAGGGAGCAGGGTGAGAGAGTAATTAAATTGAAGGCTAAATTAAAGGACAAGGTCCTGAGTGCATTTTCATCTCTATTTAAACTAATAGAAATGACAACAAAGTGGATCTTGCATGACGGGGCACGTAATGTTCACTGTAGTCTGCCTCACCTGCTTTTTTAACATGCAGAATTTTACCTTAGATCGACAAATAATGTCCCACAAGTCAAACTTATTAACGTGAAAAAGGGACTGTCTTGCAAGCCTATACAGTGGAAATGAAATGACAGATTTCTGCTTTGTGTGGCCAGAGCAATTCTCCGGCCATACAGCAAAGCAGGCACTAACTGATGCAACCAGACCTTTTGTTTTCTTCAGAAGATAGTGCAGTTAGTTTCAGATTTTGTTGTCATTTTACATTTTCAAAGATAGGTGAGCTAGGATAGGAGTGTAACTGTGGCTGTAGGGAGACTCGGGATTTTCCTTTACAACAGCATAGGTTTGCTAATCCTTTTTTAAAGTCCAGAAAATTTACAGGACTTCATAAGTCTTCTCTGGAGAAATCTCTACCATATGGTACTGTACATAAATGACTGTTTATCATTTGGACTGGTACTGAATAATCATGTTCTGGCTGTTTCTTTTTAAAATACACTAAGAGTTAACAGAAATTGGTTATTACGCAGAGTCTTTTCAGTAACAAAAGGTGGTACAGAAAAAAAGAATTAACAGTGTGTAGAAATAATGGCTCAAAGATCTTTCTTCAAACTGCTGGTTTCCCTCTTACATTTCTGATAAAATTGCTAAACTGCCTTGAACTTAATCATTGAACTACTGTTCACTCTCTGAATAATTACTGTAAAGCTGTTAGAATATGTTTGTGTGATACTTCACAACTCTGAATGTGCACTTCTTAACTTGTTGGAGAGCAAAAGGTGGAATTACTTATGTAGGATGATAAACAAGAAGGGTGCAAGACAGACAAGCCTAGGAAGCGTAACTGAAAATATGATGCCTTAAAAACCGAAATGATTTATATGATGCATTACAAACAGTTGGATCTGATCCAAAGTGCTTACCAAAACTAAAACAATATAAAAAAATATAAGTCACAAGTTCAGCTTGAACAAGTTGTGGTTTTGTGTGGGGTTTCTCTTAGTAGACAAAAGCTATGTAGGAATAAGAGATCTTTTAATTTTTTAACCTTGCCTATGATCATTTAGTAAAGCAGGTGTAGAAGCTTTTAGTGTACTTGCCTACCTTCTACTCAGCCATGTCACTTCTGTGTTCATAGCAGATCTGCTGGCTGCCCTTCACAGAGATCCCTTGCCTTTGCCTGCTTAAACTTGGGACCTCTCCCTCCCAAAGAGGCTGTTGGCATCACGCTTGTCTTTGGAGATGTTCTTGCTGCAGCTTTGCCTTAATGTTTTACTTCTGTCCTCCTGAAGTGTCCCTTTTCTCTGGAACGCCACTAAGGATGTTGCAACCCTCTTGTATCCTCATGACAGATAACCGCTAGGTATCACAGTTATCTTTGATTGTGGCATGTCTCTCAGTAGTGTCACACTAGTGTCTCAGGCTATCACACCTTCTGTGCCATGTTGCAAAGGAGGATGTGCTTTTCTCCCTGCTCCCCTCAAGTGTACAGCTCCCCAAACGTATCCATACGCAGAAGTCTTAGTCACTGATAGATACACTTGTTTCTCCTTGAAACTGCTTGCATGAGTCTTGACCTAGGTAATGGTTGTAGGAAGACTGGAGCAGTGGAGACTTGTGGAAGATGGTGTAGAAAGCAGTGAATGGTTTTGTTGATTGGCAAGGATAGAGCCCTTTCTGGGTCTGAGAGTATTGGGTGGCTCAGAGACCGAGGGGCTTTCACAGGACTGTCTAGCAGCTGTAGTATTTAAGCATTTTATCCTTTTATTTTTGTATGCAGTACATTACCGCTTTATTTTTGTAGCTGTATTTCTTTGAAACCCTGCACACCTTGAGTGCATTAGTAGCATGAAAGACTTTGCTGAAAATGACACATCTGTTCACAAGATCCCTAGGATGGGAGGTGTGGTGGGTTTGTATAACCAATGCTTAAAATGAATGCTGCACTTCTCATGTCCTTTGCTCTCTGAACTTAGCCGTAGTGATTTTTGTTATCTCTGTTTATCATTTATCAGAGAGATGGGATTTTCTTTGCCTCACTATTAAAAGAAAGAAAATATGTAAACTAGAGTGGAATTTTGTGCATTGAACATAAGTGACAGTTCAAAATATTTATACTTGGCATTCTGGATTGAAATGATTGCTTTCAGTTATTGCCTATTTGACATGTTATGTGTGGTTTGTTTTTAGGACTCATGTTTTCACCAATTAATGTACTCTTTATCCAAACTAAGCTATGCAGACAGCTGTAGAAGTACTGCAAGATACAGTGCATACAGCGTGCTATTTTTGGCAGTACTCTGCTTTCTCTTCTACTTCTTGCTCCCCTCCTCTCTCCACAGCATCATTTATTTCTGCAGCGAAACAGAAGAATGCACTCAATCGCACTTCTCAGTAGCTCTGCAGCCTGTGGAGAGTGTGGGCAGTCTCTGTATGCGGCATCCTGGAAAATGTGCGTTCCCTTGAAGAAGTGATCTGCTGAAAAGCACATACTTGTACGGTTGTTTCAGCCTGCCTTGTTGCACTGCTCTCAGGGTCTGAAATGCCTGGTCTCTAATACTTCCTGGGGTTTGCATTTCTTCTGCCAAAGAAACACTGCCTGCCACAGTTATCCAAGGAGCCCTGAAGAGCAAGGATGCTGAAGATGGCTCTGTGTGCTTTTTACGCAGTTTGGTGTTTATTGCCAGAAGTGGCAGTAGCATTTGGCCCAGTTGTGAGGATCACATGGGAACACAGAGGTAAGAACTTCAGTAATGTAATATGGGACATTGCCACCACCTCGGGGCTTCTGTGAGACGTGAAACTTATTGAGACTGAATGCTCTTCCCGCCTGCTTGCTGCGAGTTTCGTCAGGTGTTGCTGGTTTTGCTCGTCTTATGAAGTAAATAGGACCAGAATATTTGAAAATGACTCAGGCGCTGGGTTAAATTATTTCAGATCCTTCAAGCAGTTCTGAAAAGATAGCTTTTTAAATGAGGAATTTTGAATTTGGCTTTCTCATCTGAAGGACCTTGCGGCTGAAGCTTGCTTCATGAGAAAAACCAGATAGGTGTATTTTGGTTTAGTCAAATTATTTTTGAGTCTGAACGTATTAGAAAAATGCAAGTCTTCAGATAATAATATTTTTTTGTGCTTTTTAAAGACTGAAATGTATTTTGACACTAAGCCATCCTGTGCACTATAATCATCAGGTGAAGAAATGATAAGTCTTTGTCCCTTTTTTGACAGCGTTATGGTACTTAGAGTTATAACAATTTTGTTCACAGAACACCACTTTCCCTGTATTTGAAGTTGCAGCAAATATTCATAACCTCCCAATACAATTAGTGGTCAGCAAATGTAGCACAAAGAGAAGTAATAGGGAATGGAGACTCCTTTAGCTTTTGGTTTAGTAATTTAGCCTGGGTATGAAGAGAACTCTAGAGCAAGGACTATAGAGTAGTTATTTGCTGCTGTTTGTTTCTGGAATATTACAGTTGAAAATGTGCAATTTAGAATTGGGAGCCATAGTACATTGTTTTCTGTCTGTATCTTAAAAAGCCATGCTTAATTAATCTTGTGGTACCCTCTTGCACAAAATATGGTGTCCCAGGCTTTCAGTCTTTTTTTTCCATTATGGTTGTACATGCACAAAAATATTCTTGTATATTAGTCATTTTGTGTCATCTTTCTTCAAGTCATTCTGTTTCACTCTTAATGCTTCCTCATTCTACTGCTTTTTCCCCTGTTTCTCCCTCTGTCTGTCATCTTCTTCCGTTTCATCTTGTTTTTTCCTCATGTTATTTCTTAGTGTTGTGTGTTTCATCTCTGGTCTCCCTTTCAAAATCAGGTTCCTTTCTAGCTTCTATGTTCTCTTTCTGCTGCATTGTTGTCATTTAAGGTGCAGAATTTTTTGTGACATTTTTGTTGGGATGGTTGCAGGGGATGTAGTGACTGACATGATTTTTCCACGGTAGGTAGGTATGTGGAAGGGAAAAGGTGAGCAAGGACCTGGCAGTGGATGTGTCAAATGGAAGGTTAGAAAAAAGGAAATCAACAGGTAGGAAAAAAAAAGGCAAATGTGAGTTACAGAGATCACTACAAGAGGAAATATTTTGGCATTTGAAATTGAACAAGAAAGTGGGGACCAGTGATTTTGATGTTGATGATTTTGCTGAACCAAGCTTCTGAGGGCTCTCTCATCTGTTACATGGAATGTCTGAACTAACCTTTGTTGTTTTCAAGATATTCAACAGCTGTTAGACAACTTAGAAAAATGACCCATAAACTTGACCCTAAGTGATCGTGTTCCTTCATGTGGTGCTGTTTTTCTTTCATTCCAACAGAGGTCCAGCTAATACATTTTCATGAATCAGGAGTGTCAAACTATTCAACCTTGCTGTTAAGTGAAGACAAAGATGTTCTGTATGTAGGAGCCAGAGAAGTGATCTTTGCATTAAACGCAGCGAATATTGCTGAAAAGCAGCACGAGGTATGCATTTTAGTACATTATTCTCCATGTAAACATCATTCTGCAAATTTGACTTCATTTCCTGATACAGCACTGCACTTCAGGTGGTAGGTGTCTGAAAGAGAAAATACTGTGTGGGCTACTCCTGTGTTACTTCTGGAAGATGCTATATAGTAAAAAATGCTGTCAGATGAGAGGAAGAAATGAAGAGTTGCATGTGAACAAGTGATTAGAGGTCTCCTTAGGTATTTTCTTTTTGGGGACAGGATGCTGAACTGGAGGGAGTTTGGGTATCATCTGTAATAGTGGTTCTTATATTTTTATTATCTGAATCAGAGGTAATCTAATCTGAAACAGAAGCAAAGCTGGAGCTGCCGCAGCAGGCTGCAGACATGCTTCAAATGAAATGAGGGTGCTGTCCTTTTGGTTTCGGCTTCTGTTTTGTGTCTCTAGTAGGTGTGTCTGCACAGCAAGTGGTGGTGCAGACAGGTCTGATGCAGCTTGCTCAGAGAAGTACTCTGGATGTGCTGACACTGACTTCTCAGAGTAGATTAGCCTATGCAGAAGTCTGCTGACATTGTGTTGCTTCCTGTCCTTCCCAGGCTCCTGCTTCTCATCCCGTTTACACTTAGAGGCACAGCATGGAATCCCACCCAGGATGTTTTGGAAGACATTCATATGTTTTTTTTTTTTTTTAATCTGAACAAAATGTTCACGGGTGGTGGTGGGCAATTTCACCAGCATATAAAACTTGTTTTATGAGTGCATGTAACTGTCAAAGTTTTACCTCTCCATATAGTGTAAATTGGTCCAGCAAGTTTTCTTTGACCTCACCCCTGCCCCCCCCAAGTGTTTTTCACTGAAGTGTGAATGAAGTTCAGAAGTACTTAAAAGGATTACAGTTGCATTTCCCTAATGCATACTGTACTGGTAACTTCATTAGCCATTTGAGGGGAAACATCAGGATGAAAGCAAAACGCAATATAGCGGTTTAGTCTCAGTTAAGGCACGTGAGTTTGGAAGTGTCAGCTACCCAGGAAAGAATGACTTTGAGAAAGCTACTTTTAAAATGGCCTGCATTTGCTGCAAATAGTCTTAGGATTGACTTTTTTTGGTGTGTTATTGCAAGATTTTTAGACCTTGCATTGATTTAAAGTGCTCTGAATGTGTCTTTTTGTTGCGTGTTTTTTTTTACTTAGTTACACTGGAAGGTCACTGAAGATAAAAGGACTAAGTGTGCAGTTAAGGGTAAATCAGAACAGGTATGTGCTTCTATTGAGCTTTGAGAAAGAGGTTTACATTTCACTTCAAGAGGAAAGTGAATTTAGAAAAAGAAAGGCTCCAACTTTGAAATGAAAGTTTTCAAATAATCACCTAAATTCCTTAATTAACTTGAGCTTTAAAAACTGCAGCATCCTTAGTCTTACTTTTTTTAATTCTTGGTTTATTATTTCTTGCTGGTGAATATTATTTGGATGTTTGAAAATCTGAACACACCCCAATGTACTCTTAATGCTACAAGTTTTTACATTAAAATTATAAACTGGTATTACTTTCACTGAAGTAATTTATACCAACTGTTGTGTTTTGTTACTGCAATAATTCATCCCCAGCATTTGATTTTATTAAAAATGACTGATAATTTTGTTTGCTTTGCAAGGGATGATAAAATCTAAAACTTACTCCATGTTTAGTCATTCCTGTGGATTGGACTGGATGTGTTTTGGGAGCTTGTGCTTTCATGGAGCAACTTGAGATGCACCCTGCTGAGCACATGTTACTTGATCATGCTACCCTGATAGGTATACTGAGGCAGCTGTGCACTACTGGCTGTAGGAAATCGGATGCTGCAGGACTAGAACTCCTGGAGATTGTAGGAAGATAGTGTCCCAGTGGTGATTGTATCACCCAGCCTCACTGGTGTGGTGTGGCATAAGTAACGGCGACAGATGAGCTGACAGTACAATTTTAATTGTTATTTATGTTGGAATGTGGAAGCTGTGGTGTATCAGATGGGTCCTTTTCTCATCCTCTATTGCAGACAGAGTGTCGTAATTATGTGCGTGTCTTGCAACAACTGAACTATACTTTTCTCTATGTGTGTGGAACTAATGCCTTTCAGCCAACATGTGATTACCTGGTAAGGTTGTACATACGTTTTGACCCAATAACAACCACAATTTAAAAGCAGCTCATTTAAACAATGAGTTAATCTCCATTCCCAAAGACTGTTACAATTTAAGTGCTGATCATAATGTTTGGAGTTTTTATTACACTGTCCCACAGTAATGATAAGAGTATGGAAATAAACCTTCCTTTTTCAAAGTGCTTATTGAATTACTGATTCATCTTGCTTAACTGTGGATTTACTTTTTCTTCACTTTCGTAATTCTTTGTGTGTTGTACGTTAGCATAAAAACAATTTCTAAAACTGAAATTACATTCTTTGAAACTTCCATCCATTACCAGATCTCCCTGAGATTTCTCAGATTCTTGTCTCTGCTTGTCTTGTCTCTGCTCCTGGCTATGCCACAGCTTCATACTGCTGAATGCTTCAGAGTGAAATCTTGGCACAAAATCAAAACTTCCTTTTCTCGCTGCTGACTTGTGTTGTTCTCCTTACTGCAGCCCTTAACAATTCTGAAATTGAGAAAACTTGTAATTGTTTGTTCTTTTTTTGGTCTCCCCTGCCTGCAAGTCTGCCTGCCATCGCCTGTGGAACATTGCCAGAAGTAGTTGCTTTTAGCTTCCAATGTCTTCATTACACAGACTGATCAACTTCCCCAGTACTGAGGCTACAGGTCTCTGTCGTCTTGCTGAGCCTCATTCCTTTGGTTTTTAAGGGATTTATGCAGTAGCAGCCAAAGTACTCTGTTGCGTTTTAAAATTTAGTTGGATTATGCCCCATCTCACAAATTTAACATAATCTCAAAAATTGCTAAGTCTACTTCAGAAAGCCCTCTTGATTTCTAAAACTTGCCATTTTTGTGCAGGCTAATTCAATAATTGACAGCTCTTCCCATATATCAATTAACTTTTCTGCCTTTTCTGCTGTCTGGATTTTTTGGGTGCTTTTCCTTGAGGTCTGTCTGGATTTAACTTTTCATCTTATGTTATTTTCTGCTTCCACCTTCACAAATCATAGGATCACATTTCCTCTCTTGTCTGCTGGACTCGACAAGATGGTCTGAATATGCATATGCCTTTCATAATCTTACAAAAATGCCTTTGATGCTTCAAGTTGATGATAGATTCTATTATTTAGTGTTGATTCTCACTTAACTTTGTATGAGTCAGGTGGGTGAAAGGAAAATTGCTAACAGTTGTTTTGTGGTTTTCAACTTAATTTTTTGCAGAATTTAATTTCATTTGAACTTGAAGGTAAAAATGAAGATGGTAAGGGCAGATGTCCATTTGATCCTGCTCAAAGCTACACATCTGTTATGGTTGGTAAGTTCAGACTTTGCATACCTCATTATTATGTTAAAAAATGCTCGATTGCCATTCTTCAATCTCTCAATAGCAAATGGTAGATTGGATCCATATTTTTACATCTTGCTGTGTATCGCGGTAGACCTTAAAGTACTTTTGCCAGTTGCTTGTGTTAGAGCAATAATAAAGCCAAGTGTGGAAGTGCTAGCCTTGAGAATGGTCAGCAGAAACGTAAACACACAAAACATGTCTGGGGCAATTTAAAGGAAATCCTTGTTTATCTTTTCTTGTGGGAAGTTTAAGCTTACATGGTCTCCTGAAATATTTATAAACCCTTTCTGTTATCCAGTGCATAAGAAAGTTTAAAATTTTTGTTTTTGTGTTAAAGATGAGGAGCTTTATTCTGGGACTTCTTATAACTTCTTGGGAAGTGAACCTATCATTTCACGGCACTCTCATCAGAGCCCTCTGAGAACAGAGTATGCTATACCTTGGCTTAATGGTAAGTAGGCACGAGAACTGGCCTGACAAAATTGCTTTTCCTTTTTCAATGTCACACAAAGAGTTGTGTTGTACATGGGGTAAGGGACAATTGTCTAATATTTCAAAGAGAATGGATTTTTTTAACACTAACATACACTGACATGTGAGTATGTCCCTCATATACCATCAAGAGATTTTATTTTTAAATGTCGTAATTTTTATCAGCATTGACAATGAAAACAACTGAAAGACACAGAAGCTTCAACTTGATGTTAAAGGGCTACAGTTTGTTTTATATCTACTTGTTCATCTTTGCAATAATGCAGCATAGTTATGATATAGTAAGGACAAGAATGGTTTGACTCTAGTGGGTTTTCAGATTGAGCTGATCATGATTCTTGATGATTTCAGTTCCTAAATTTCAAGATTCACCAAGTTTTGTGAATGCCCAGAGGTTTGTGGCTTTTTGCCCAAAACGACCAAAATCACGAAGTTAGCATATTCCAAAAGATTGTTATGTCCAAAAAGTACAGGATACTGAGTTTTGTAAAGCATGGTGTAATGATACTGTCATTTTTAGTGTTTCAGATAATAGCTGAAATAGAGGAGAGGCAGGCAAGGGAGGGTACCCCTCCAGGCCCATTAGAAAACCACGCGTGAGTGTGGACTGAATAATGTTGAAGTAACGAGATATCAGAAAACGGAGATCTTTCAGGCATTTTAGTGCTTGCACATGGGGTTTGTGGTTTTTTTTTTTTCTCTATTTCTACTTTTTTGGAAATTAGATTCATGTTATGAACAGCAAACTGTATAGTCAGGTCAGTGACTGGAGAGCAGGTAAAAGAAGTGTGAGGTTTGGGCGAAAGAGGACTCCTAGAGGGTCTTCGAGGGAGTCAAGTTAGTAGTCTCATATATAATACAAAATTCTTCTCTTTGTATTTGTAGAGCCCAATTTTGTTTTTGCTGATGTGATAAGAGAAGATCAAAACAGCACAGATGGAGATGATGACAAAATCTACTTCTTTTTCACCGAGGTGTCTGTGGAGTATGAATTTGTTGGAAAATTGATGATTCCAAGAATAGCTAGAGTGTGCAAGGTGGGACATAGTTCCATTTGCTTTTACTAATTCACCTAGAATTTTGTGTGTGTGTGTGTGCGTGTGTGTGTTAAAACCCATTTATTATTGTGAATTTATTGCCGATTAAATGGAAGTGGCTGACTGAATCAGCAATTTCAAACAGTTCTTCAAAACTGAGGAAGCCTAACTGTTGCTTTGAGAACAAATACTTGATTCAGTTTAGCACAATGGTGAAACTTCAGTACATCTTGGGGGTTCTACCCACCCCTGGGGGAAAAACCAACCACCACAAAACCCAGCAACAGAAGGTTTCTCCTCTGGCTTTGCTTTTCATTTTTTTTTTTTTAAACAGCTCTTAAGTACAGCTCCTGGGTAAGAACTGACTTCAGTTGGAGCTGAATGGCTAGGACGTTTGTCAAGTTACTTTCAAGGAGCTGTGCACAAACAAAACTGCAGTTGTATCTGCAGCAGAATAGCTCTTGACTGTGGTCTCGCAGGTGGGCTGTCCATGATGCTGTTAGGGCTGCCAGAGCCTCAAGGAAAACGGTCACCAGCAGCCTGATTCTGTCACACTTGCTGTGTTTAAACCTCAATGAGTTAGGCTGATTCAAGTACGTACTTGGGAGTGTTGGTTAAAGATCTTCCTGATGAAAGAAGCATTTTCCAGTGGAAAATGTTGATTTAACAAAAACCTTTTCAGTGGAATGTATCCATTTCCTCAGGATTCTTTTTTCCAACAGGAAATTTATTTAGCCGTTTCATTTTGATGAGGTTGAAATGTTTTATTTTGACTTTATTGTTTTATATTTAAACATGGAAGTCAAAACATCAATAACAAGTTAGTGCCCTTGAGATTTCCATTAAACAAGCAGCTGGAGGCAGGTTTACGTGGGGCTCATTATTATGGCCCTCTGCCTACTGTCAGCTTGTGCACGCTTTAAAAGGGGAATATGGGAGTTTTATTGCTGCTGTTTGTTTGAATCAATTGCAGGTTGCAAGTGTGTAAACATTTATACTTTATTTTCTTAAATTTTGCAGATTTCCTTTAATACTTTGAATAACAGCATTGGGAAACATTAATATGTTCAAGCTTTTTGAAGAGAAGCAACAGTTTATAGAGGGGGAGCGGCTGTTTATGGGGGCTGATAGTGACAGGATGAGGGGGAATGGTTTCAAACTACGAGAAGGGAGATTTAGGTTGCATATTAGGTGGAAATTTTTCACTCAGAGGGTGGTGAGACACTGGAACAGGTTGCCCAGAGAAGCTGTGGATGCCCCATCCCTGGAGGCATTCAAGACCAGGCTGGATGGGGCCCTGGGCAGCCTGCTCTAGTGGTTGGCAACCCTGCCCACAGCAGGGGGGTTGAAACTAGATGATCTTTAAGGTCCTTTTCAACCCAGGCCATTCTATGATTCTATGGCTTGAATATCAAATATTTTAAAACATTTCTAGTCAATGTATCTTTACTTCTTTAAACCTTGGTACTGCAAGCCCTTAATAAAGATGGTAACTCCTTGCAGGATTAAGCCATTGCTGCATTTCTTCCAATGAAATTATTAATGTTAGGCAATTTAAATGCACATTGCAACATTAAAATTTAAATCACAGTTTAGATGTCACAGAACAAATGCAATGTTGCTTATTTCTCTGAAGGAACATTATAATAGTTCCATGCTTATTTTATGTGTTCTGATAAGCAGGGTTTTTTCTAAGGGTACGTCTCAATTTTTCAAGTGTTACTGAAGTAAGGGTCTTATGTCATCTTCTCTCTTTGTGTTGATGGAAACCATTCTGCATTATTTTTGTTGAATCAGCTAATTTTCCTGTGGCTTCCTTACTTTTCTGTTTGTGATTGTATTAAGATTTGTTGATATTGCTATACATAAAATGTTAGAAAATAACAGGACTCAGTGATTTCATGCTGTATAGCAGTGGTTCTTAAATGCAAAAATGCTGTTAATTCTCCTTACAAATACCTTTTTTTTTTTTTAATATCAAAAGAGGGACCAAGGAGGATTAAGGACCTTGCAGAAAAAATGGACTTCCTTTCTCAAGGCCAGATTGATTTGTACCATCCCTGATAAGAATTTAATTTTCAATATTATCAATGATGTTTTTATTCTCAAGTCTCCTACTTTGAAGGAACCGGTGATATATGGAGTCTTCACCCCTCAACTGTAAGTGTGAGATAGCCTTTTCCTGGATAAGTACTCTTAATCTCAGCTGGTTAGTACAAGTAATAACTACTCCTATGTGGTTTTTTTTCTTTCTTCCTGACCTTTTAGGAATAATGTGGGGCTGTCCGCGGTGTGTGCATACAATCTGTCTACTGTAGAAGAGGTTTTCTCAAAAGGAAAATATATGCAGAGTGCTACAGTAGAACAGTCTCATACAAAATGGGTACGATACAATGGGGAAATTCCTAATCCTCGACCTGGTGCGGTAAGTTTCTGTAGTCTTGGATCTGATGACCAGTCTTTTAATGCTCAGTAGTAAAGAAACTGGAAAAAATCAGATAATCTACTGAAGCGTAATTTTAGTTTGCCCTGATCTGGATGCTTTTTGTTGTAAAGACTCTGTAGAAAAAACACTCAAGTGGTTTGTTCTGAACTCTGTATCTTGGACTCAAAGTGGGTTTTCTAATTTATAGTGGAGTTATTTGATGGTTTTGTATTCACTAACTTTCATTAATCATTATTTTGTTACCTATTTTCTGGTGGTGAAATAGATGTCAGTATATACTAGGCAACATCAGATCGTTCAGATGAGCAAAGTATAGTGGTCGTTGCATTGTTTCAATAGGT